>NC_046979.1:12445736-12745736 GCF_009769545.1 Cyclopterus lumpus
GCCGGAACTCATCAGTCCCCATACAGCTGGACTGGAGCTATGGTACTCACAAGATAAAAAAAGGACCTGAAGGACAATCACAGGCTTTTCAATTTCCCCCTCTGAAACTCTCTGCTTTAGTTTACCAACTGTCTCCCTCTATCAATCTTTCTAGAGTAAAGATGAGCATCCTTCCCAAAGCATCTGCTCCCATCTCAAGCTCATGCAGGGGTTAGGACAACCCAGCTGTGTTATAGATAGCGAAGCCATTCATGACCTTGCGGTGGAAGCCACACCTACTGTCCTCCACCTCTTCGACAGCACATAATTATGTATATATACGTGTGTGTGTGTGTGTGTGTGTGTGTGTGTGCGTGTGCGTGTGTGTGTGTGTGTGTGAGTGTGAGTGTGTGTGTGCGTGTGTGTGAGGCAAAGGGAGGAACAGACATAAAGTGTGTATTCATGCCGTTAAGGTGGCAACCCATATAAAAACATTTGGACTTATTATTATTTTGTTCCTTGGGTCAGCAGCAACACAGTTGTTACCGTTAGTTAACGTTGCTTTCTGGCTGTTGCCCCAGGCATAAAGTGACTAAGCTTCTCTACAAGCAGCTAATCTTTCTAAAAAAGAACCCCCAACAGCATCTTGCAGAGGCCTGCAAAACACACAAAAAGAAAATATGTGCATCCTGTTTCTGAGACATTGTTTGTCTCGAAACTGCAGCATTAGCCTGAGGCTAATGGTCTCTTCCTTTCACGAAGACAGGATTCACAAGCAGTTCTGCTATACAGAATATAACTAACATTACATTTAGAGCTGAAACGATGTGTTGATCAATTGACAGAAAAAAAAATATTAGTGTGGTACTTGAGATTTAGAGTGAGTTGTGTACTATTAACTATTAACTATTAACTTAAATGATCATTCAATACAATAGTTGGCAGACTTATTAATAATCAAAATAGCAGTTGGTAGTTGGAGTCCCAACAACATTGTTTTCTGACTTTTATTGTTGTCCCAATGTAATGGATATTACACAATAACTGGTAATAAACTATCCATGTGTGCACAGAAAAAATGTGTTAAATGTAGCATTTGGACAAAAAAATATTACTATCAAAATAATAGTATGAACAAATGAGCTCATTTGTCATCTTAACTGGCCTCTACTCTATTTCACAATGTCAGGTTTCACATGAAAATCAGTTGAGTCACTTTATGGCAACAGGCAACACTGCCTGGACACGAACCAGGAAGAAGAGGTAAGCAGCTCCAACACAAAGAGAAAGAAAGGCAAAAACACAAACAACACAAAACACTCTTAGAATATGTTGATCGAAATGCACGAAAAGCAACACAAGCAATAGAGCGTAGAGCCTGTCGTCTCGGCCATGGCCTCACTCATACAAACCCACCACAACAATTCATTTGATAATAAAATAGGGATACTATTAGCACATGTAATTGTGTTCTATATTAGCAGTACAACCAAACCCAAGCTGATGTTCCATAACTGAAAAACCTTAAAAATCGTTAAATGTCTTTTGAATGAATTAGAGTCCATCAAAGATCATTATACACACACACTAGCAAGGCCGCACATTTTTCATTAGACTATTTAAGTCTATTAGTAGGATGTTTGCTATGAGAGTCATCTGCATGACTGTGAGCACACGATGACGCATTGTTATTCCCCTGCATGGCCATGCAAGCAGATTACAGTGCTGCAGGGAAATAGTTAGCCTCTGCTCTCAGCTGGCAGCCACAGGGAAACCTTGGAAAACAGTTCAACTGAATTCTGCACTGCAAAAACCACCTCAGGGCAAAATGACATATACTCACATAACAAGTTTTGAAATTGGGTGACCTATTCCTTTAAAAAATATGTGCACTATAAATCAGGATGCCAATGGCACAGCCCTCCAGACATAGGGTCAAGTGGTAACGCATTACAAAACATAGAAACACACAATCTTTTTTTCTAATACTTCCCTCATCTTCGCTTCTTTTTTTATCCTTCAGAACGAGACATCCACAGTTTGCTAATTGAGCTGGGCAATATTGTGATGGAAAAGTGTCCTTTCCTGGTTTTAAAGGCTGTGTTACAGGAAAGTTGTGTATTTTTCTGAACTTAACTGTTGTAGGTGGTCAAAAATATTGTGATACTCGTTTTCTTCCATATCACCCAGCCCGAGTTGCTACTGTTTGTATGCAAATGTTTGTGCCGCTATATGTCTGTGTGTGCTTGCATATGTGGCTGAATGCCAATATATAAACATCTGAGTGCACGCATGGGTATTTTTTTGGGGTGGACAGACTCGGTGTGTCGTGCTGACTCTGACTCTGCTTGCCATGGACTCGTTATCGGGTGACCTTGGTGATTGCTGAGTGTGTGGACAAGAATAATGAGACGTTTGCTAACAGAGACTCGGTGGGACGACTAAAAGGGCTCAGGTGGGGATTGACACTGCCAGAAGATATTGCATCTGACCGAGAAGGAAGGTAAAAGAGACAATGAAACGCAAAGAATGAGCACGGAGACAAAGAGTGAGGCAGAGCGTGTCATCAATCTTTTTCTATGCCAGAAAAACACTCCAGTTTGATCCCCAAAAAAGCATAACAACTAGATAAAGCTGTCTAAAAATAAGCACAGCTGATGCCGTATTAAGGAGAGTCTGAAAGTACTGCCTGTAGATGCATTTGAATTATAACTCTCAATTCTTCAAATAAAGCAATGACGGCACAGTTCAGATAGATGACATGTCAACAACCCTTTTCCTTCTGTCAACAAAACAATCCTCCTCACTTCCTCCAATGTCTAGACATAATGTCAAAGTAAATAATCACAGCCTAAGTTGTGGACTATAAACAAAAAACCTGTGGTTTGGATTAGGGCTGCCCCCTTTTAGTCATTTTAATGCTCTTCAATGCTGAACGACTTCTTTCCAAGAAACTTCTGAGCACATCTCTGGTAAACACACAACTCATATTGGTGCTTTGGTGCGATTCATTGTGGAACAACTTGATTATACTGCAATTATATCAACTAATCGATTAGTCTGCAAAATTGTATGAGTGTTAGTCGACTAAGTGGCCGTTCACATGTTGCATCTAAATACAAGTGGAAAACGCCAGCCATGCCGCTTTCATCCTTTTATCCAAGGTGCTGCCGCATCTGCCGATACCAAGCAACTAAAACCTGCAAGCTGAAATGGCAATAATGATGAAGATGCGTTAATTTAGCAGTAAGCCTTACCAGCTAAAGATGGATGGCTGGATTTCCAGCATTGTAAATCCCTCAGCTTTACTGCTCAATTTGTCTGTGTCAACTTGGCTGACCTTGGACTGCAAGGGTGAAGCAAAGGCAGATCATTATTTAATTTCAGGACGACCTGGCGCTTCACTAACTTCTCCGCCATATATTTATAGCAGACTGATATTTACAGAAAAAAATACATCATATCTTCTAGTTGCGATTGGTTGTTCCACATCACATGATAAGGCGATGGGTGCTGCAGTATTCCAAAAGCCCTGAAAAATAGGCGCTTGGGAACGCCTGTCAACGTATGTGCGCTGCGTCTACTTTGACAACAAAGGATTTGTTAAGTATCCTGTCCTGTGAGGTGTATTACAGTGGTCCCAAATCTGTTAGGCCTCTGACCAAATAAAGAAATGTTCACTTGTGACCTATCATCTCCAGTTGAATATGTCTATGGGTTATGACCAACTGGACCGAAAAAAAGATTTTGTTGCCCTATTTTTAGGGGCTGTAAAATGTGCAAGTAAAAAAGCAAAGACGTTTATGCATATTTAATGACCCCTCAAATGTATCATTTTGTGCTCAAAATTATTAGTAATAATGAGAGGAGCAACATAACAAATGCAGATGTGTCCACTGAATCGTTGATGAGTATGTAAATGGTGTGAATCATATGTTTCAAAGCCAGCGGATCTCAACCCAGCTGAACACAGTGACGTGTCCAATGTACTTTTCAAACAAAATGAAGGAATATCTTTTGGAATAATGGTTCATCCCACCAGATCCAGTCTGGTGGCTCATCGTGGCCCATCACCCAATTGTACATTCATCATCAATCTATATCACTGATGATCCCTCTAAAATCTTAGCAGTATACTTTGTTAGTTATACATGTGTTGTTTAGCTTGTTGTTGCTGTTTATTACGAGAGGTCTTCCAGCCATGATAATATTATCTTATAATAGGAGACAAAGAAAGCGCGTGAGAGATAGCGAGAAATGCTGTGGCAGCGTACTGTGACAGAAGTCCGGAAGTGGAGAGCAACACCAGGTGGTCGAGCGTCTGGAGGCAGGCAGTCAAAGAGCAGTGTTGCCTTGACAACTGTGATGCCTTGCTGATGATAATAACTGAGCACCTCGCCACCAGCTACCCACACACATAATGCAAGTGTTTTAGACTGTATGTGTGCACGGCATCTGCACATTTGCTATATTTAAAACATGTATTATTAATTTATTAGAAATAATAGCATGCCCTATGTTTTTTGGCTATACGGGCAGCAGTGCTCTGTATCAGCATCAGTACAGCCAGCATTCTGGCCAAAGTTGATTATTATTGTCTTCTTTCTCCTTTCTCTTGCAGTGTAGTTCATTACTCGCCAATGGCCGGCATCATATCGTAGAGAACAAGGAGAGTATCTGATCCAGCCGACAAGCCATCTGTTCGCCCAAGCCGCAGTGGGATCTGATCAATACAGCCACGGTGGATGGTGAATGTGGCTGCTGTGGCCTCCCACATTGACGGGAATAATGGATCAGCTTTTGGGTCACAGTGGACTCATTGTACCAGCAGCATGACCGCTGAGGTTCCAGCCCCACACCTCCTTGTTTCAACTCTTTTAATTAAGGAGCTGGGCGACAGAATTCCCTAACAGGCTTAGCTATTGGCAGCCTTGCAACCACAACTGATTGTTTAATTCAGGATTTAGCAAGTAAAGCGTTGTATGGACAACACATAGTGCTTTAATTTGTCAGGGTGTCAGGCCTTTGGGTGTTAATGCATCAGACCAACATTGACAAACAAAGTGTGGGCCTAAACGCAGGTATTTATGCAAAATGGGGTCCATTTCAGTTGAACGCTCTGATGATCTGATGTGGACCAATCCAGTGTCCTTTCCTCTTCCACTGCATCAGCTGGTGATTTCTGAGCACATAGCCACTGCAGCATCCTACCACCTCATCCTCCTCCACTCTCTCTCTCTCTCTCTTCTCCTCCCCCACCCTCCATCAACCCCCTCTTCTCCTCCTCCTCCTTTCCACCTGCTTTTAAATGCAAGGCGCTATCCTGCTAGGCCAGTCTATGCAGGCAGCATCTCTCCTCTCAGCCCCTCTAGAGTGAAGGAGGAGACTGTGGAACAGGATTGATGGTTATCAGTATGGGCACCCAGTGGGGGGGGATTGTATGGAAAGTAGACAAGGTCGGAGTGAGCCAGCAAAGCCCCTCTGCTCTTCCGTGTAGTACCAATAATCGATTGGGGGATGAGAGGCGACCTGAATCCGGACGGCGCACTAGTCTGACTGAGAGGAAAATGGTTTAGCCCAGCTGTAGGCTGTCCTGCTCCAAGCATCCAGTGAGTAAATACAACCTTGGCTACATGAAACCCTGATCTAGTCAACCTCCATACAGCACTGAACTGAAACCAGGTTATAAATGATGTCTACATCATTCAACTTATTCCTCAAAAAGCAATGAATAACGGTCAGAGCCCTCCGCTTTGGGCAGACATGTAATACGATGCAGTACACGCCATTGCCTGATGCATGGAGGAGGGAAAACAGCCTGGCAGCATCCAACACACGTCCTGTATCCTTCTAACGCTTTAGTCCTCCAGACCTACATCTGCTGTATATTTTTCCTCATCTGTTTTGTAACAGGAAACAAGCCAAAACCACAAACTGGATTAAATCCTCTCATGTGTAGGGTAGGCCCAGCATAGCAGACACAACCTCCAATGGAGGGGGAAAGATAGAAGGGGGTGGCAACGTACACCTGATCCTCAAATAAAATGATCGCTGTGGCACCGGCCGTTTCTTAGCTACCTATACACCAGTCATTTGCGCACAGGATGCAGGGCCCTGCCTTCAACAATAGGCCGATGCATAATTTTGAGCCATTCTCATACATATACACACACACACACCACACGCGCGCGCACACACACACACACACGCACACATATGTCGATGGATAGCATAATGCTAGTCGGCCTTTGTTCGTGTTGGATTGATTTTGTTACAGTGCTCAGCAGACGTGTCTTCGTTCTTTAGGAAAACAACATTATTTCGTTTGGGTCTCCGTGCTGTGCGCAACATTGTAGCGCTTCGCCGTTTGTTGGAACCTGCCAATGCATCACTTCAGGGTACATATCGGGGTCAGGAGCATCGCTTGCATACACTTTCCCCTATCCACTACAGTTCAACTGCAATTGTGTTGTCCTTGTTGCAGCGCACACTGGACGTTTAGTCAACAATGGCTGGTGATTAGACTACCCTTCATGCCTTAGTGGGGTCACATGCTTTATTTAGGTCCTTACAATAATATAGCTTCAGCCTAATTATCGTCCAACACACAGCCTCGTGTGTTGGAGGCTTGTTGTGTGCTCTTATTTTATCTGCAGAAAAGAAAACCCCCACATCCATCCTCCGAACAAACAAATGACATCATCTTTTGAAAGCCACAAGACCACGGGAGTGAAGCATCGTAAATAAAACATAGCGGGTTAGCACAGCGATCCTACTGTGCTCTATGGCTGCCTTTCTGTGTTTCTAACAGTTTGAAAATGTTTTCACTCACCAGGTTCAGCACCGTCTCCACGATGTCCCTGTTGCTAACCTCCCCGACCTGGATCAGACCCACCAACACGGCGAATTTCATCTGGATATTCCTGATCGGGACAGCGGGGTTGATCACCCCGGCCGGGAGGACCATGGAGCCGGCTGAAGACACCATCCTTTCCCCGGTGGCTCCGGAGCCAGCGCCGGCGGCGACCTGCTGCTGCGGCTGCTGGGACGGAGGAGCCCGGCGGCGGATGGGAGTCTCCGTCTGTGTCCGTGAGCGAAAGAAGTAGAACCCCGGTGGTGCTGAAACCGGCTTCATCGCTCGACATTTCCCCTTGGAAACAGGGAGGAGAGGAGCGGGTCGCCGCTGTCTCTCACACCTGGTCTACAAGCTCGAGCGTCTGCTGCTACAACAAAAACCATCCACTGCGCAGAAAAAAAAACAAGGGAGAGCGGTGTTGAAAAAACCCTCTGAATTCACCCTCATCCTCCTGGAAATGTGTCGGGATTCATAGAGCTGGAAAAGGGGGATGGAGTTTTGACAGAATGGTAGTCTCCGCTTCTTTCTCTCTCCTCTCTCTGTCTCTCTCTCTCTCTCTCTCTCTCTCTCTCATTGGCAGGTTGCAGTCAGTGCAGTCGTCGAGAAGAGAACGCCATGTTGACGCCCCCTGTCTGCGGCAGCGCGCGCTAGCCACACATGCGCACTCGGTAGCTTTCTGGTAGGGCACTGAAGCGGAATAACATGGAGCCGTCAGTGCATGGGTTCATGCAGATAACTGCCACCTGAACAACTGTGGGGGGGTTTGTCTTTCTTTTTTTCTTTATATATTTGTTTTATATATTGAATGGCTCTGGAGATGTACATGTGGAATAATGAAGAGGAGCTGAATAGAGTGATACCAATTTTAAAAAAGGCAGCAATAAATACAGTTAGGCATATTGTGGGTGCAGTAAAGGGGCAATTAATATTGAATTCAAGCAGTTTGGGGAGTCTGGCTTCCAGACAGAGGCTGTTTATATATTCAGATGCCATCCATCATGTCCCACTTATGTATGTCCCTAGTTTAAACCTTTGTTTACTTATTAAGCATCACAGGTTTGCACTCCTGACACTCAACCCAAGATCTATATGATTTTTTTTCACCTCTTTTCCCCTTCTAATGTCCTGGCCTTTTTTTCTACTTTGCTGCAACAATTTGCATTTATTGCTCACACTTTTTTACCTCACCACCTCGGTTTTCCATCCTTCTCATGTCTTCTGTTTTACATAGCAATTCCTATTTCTTTCTTCTTGGTTCTACAACGTCCTGCATGCCTAACTGGGTCTGGACCTTTTTCTTTCAATTTGTTTGATGTCATGCTCTTATTATTATTGACTCACAGGTCCAGCTGGTGTCTCTCATACACACATACTCACTCATACACCTACAGTATCCCCTGGTGGCTGCACAGAACGTGGCTACTACCTATGTGCGGACTTAAGCCTGTTTCACACTCCATGTGTCCTTTCAACAGGACACATCTGCCGGGGAGGATTCCCATTAGCAAAGACGCTGTAGAGGCTGATTCGTCTGTCTGAGTGTATTTTCATATAGGCAGTGATGCCAGTCTCTTTGATGTCTCGCTCCCAATTTTTCTTGAAATGCTGGCTGTTGACAGGGGGACAAGGTGAGGGTGACATCGGAGTGACATTTTCTGGCCGTGTGTGTGTGTGTGCGTGTGTGTGTGTGTGTGTGTTTGTGTGCAAGTGAAGTGTGTGTGTGATTGTCCCCTTCAATTCCTTTGTGCCAAAGACTGGGTTTAGTAAGAACATAAAAACGAGATGGTCTCGCCCTCTGCTAATCTGTAAGATTCTCTAATGATCTCATGTGCGCACCTGCATGTGCACCAAATGTGACACACACACACACACACAAATGCTTGCATCTGTTACACACTTCCATCACACTTAGAGAAGCAATTTCTCAAACTAACACATGCTATCTTGCTGTCAGATGTGCACACACTTGGGTTCACATGCAAGCACGCGTACACACACACACACACACAACCACAATGGCAGGCTGTCTCGCACACAAACACACTCCTCTTTGTTTTCAGACAAAGGCTTGCTTCTGCAGCTTTGTCATGATTCCACAAAAGCCTTATTTAGCATAAAGAGAGGTCTTAACAGGGATCTGGTTTGTGATTGGGTAAAAGCACGAGCATTGTTCTTCTCTCACTCTCTCTCTTCCACCATCTCTTTCCGCCCTCTCACCTCAATAAGAGTCCATCAGTTTCCTCTCTGTTCCGTTGCACCTTTGTAGAGAAGTGTGAAGGTAGTGCCAGTGTCCTGTGGGGGTGATGATCACAGTGCTGGAGCTTCCAAGATTCCAGCGGGGGGGCTCAGTGAGGTGGGCAGAAGAGGTGACATCAATCAGAAAGGGTTTGATCAGTGGGTAATGGAGAAACAGTTTGTAGCTAGGCAATTTTTCTTCCGCATATTGGTGCCGGTTATAGTTATATTTGGTTTGACGATGTATTCGCGGTTATCATTTAAATGATTGATAATTCTGTCAATGCCAGGACAAAATTGACACCACATTTGTTTGGAGTTAAAAGAGCCGGATCAAGGTCCAAAGGTTTTAATTTAGGATGTTATTGTGTCTATTCTGCTTCCAAGTCTCTATCTCTGCTATTAGAAATAATTGAAAAGCAGACTTGTTGATGTACAAAGTGTTGGCCTCAGACAGCAACACAGGTAATGACTTCCTGTTTTCAGAGACGGATGTGAGTCATCATGTGTGTGTGCATGCGTGTGTGTGTGTGGGTGTATGTGTATGGGTGTGTGTGTGAGTGAGTGAGACAGAGAAAGTGATAGGGATGAGAGATGGACAGAAACTGATTACAGATCTGGCACAACACAGTAACTTATCTTTACATGTAATTTCTCAATTTCATATTATTTCAGCGAACAGATTAAATTTGACTAAGTAGAAACATTTGTTCCTTTCTGCCTTTAATATTATCAGTTTCAGAATTATTTTCTCTGTATATCTTTGTTTTTACATGACAACCCTGTGGCTATTATATTGTTAAGATGGTTCAAATCAAGATGATAATTTATAAAAAAATATTTTCAGTCTTATGTTCTGCAATCTTTTGTATTGTTTTCCTTGCTTTGCAACACAAAAACATTAATCTTAAAAAGTTATTTAGTTTCAGCTTTTTTACCCATTCTCCTAATAGGTGCAGTTTCCTTTATTTGTATATTAAAGTAAATCAATTAATTGTGTAAGAAAATGTAATTCTTGAAACTATTGAAACATGATGTGCATTAAAAATAGTTGTACAAATATTATTTATTTGCTTACAATAAAACTTAGTGATCGACCAAAATACTTTAAATCCTCATCATAAGGGCATTAAACAAGATTTTCTCATTGCTCCTTTACTTAGATCCTCTGCAATCTTGCAACTAAATACTTAAAGCAAGCAGGTCATATTCCCTCTCACATTCACTCAGTTACTCTAATACTGCTGGAATTGCAGAGGACAATCCTCAAAGGACACCACAAAGTAGCGTATTAAAGTTTTAAAGATAAAGAGTGCTTATATATAAGTCTGAAAGAAAGAGCGCATGAGATAAAAAAAAAAAAGGTCACCCTGTTAAAATCGCATAAACTCAATAGTGGTCATTGTCATGTTTTAAGGATTACACTTCTCCATGGGTTTAGAAGATTACACCATCTTTGCTCTCATGAATTCCTTTCAAACCCCCTCTGGATGAACTCAGAAGCGTGTGGAGTCGAATGTTTAAACAAGCTTCTTTTATCTCATTCAAGGAAATAGTCATTTTGAAAAACAATTTTCTTCTGTGTAAGCTATATGTCACAGTTTCCCATTTTCATTATCCAAATGGTGAGAGGCATCAGTTTGTAGTAACACTCCCTTTGGTCTAGAGAGCTGTCACCAGGGATGAAGGAGACGATTCTTTGAAAGGGGTCACGACCCAAGATCAAGGACTTGGCGCTTTGACTTGGGCTGGAGCGCTGGGCTCCTGAACTGTGGTGGTGGCCTCGAATAACCCTGCTGAGATGAAACCGGCACTTTGGTCTGATGGAAAAGCCTAAGTACAGTAGTGTGAGATAGCTTCAAAGGCAGTGGGATAAAATCATACTTCAGAACTGACATTGTTGGACATTGGGTAAAAATGTGTTATCAAATAGCTACGTATAGGGGACATTAGTGAATTAAAGGGACTGAGTCATGCCCATATGCACGATTGGTACACATGGTGTCAGAACACTGTGGGTATATACACATCCAACCAGATTCCGGCAGACAGATACAGAGAGCAACTAGCTGGGGAACATAGTGGAGCATTTAGCCGCTAAAGAGACAGATATTTCCCTCAGGAGTTGGTGGAAACAGAGCTAAAAGAGAGTGAATATCGAACTCATGCACCAGCTGTCCAGAAGCAAAACTCCAAATGAATGACAAGTGCATAGCACATAGTGAATTTGTGTGTGTGTGTTTCAAGTGTACAAAATAAAATCAGGCATACTTTAATACTCTCAAAAACCTATATCTTATAATAGCCCATAGTTTCCACTGTCAGCCTACCAACAATGAGACTACCTGAACTCCTTGACACTCACAAGCTGCATGCAGTCTGTACCTTTCACAAAGCTAAGCATCCAATTTTCGGGAAAATAATTACAATCTTTGAAAAACCTGGAGGGTTATTTAGCAACAGTTGTCGCAAATCCTCAAAGACGGTACCATCTGGATGAAAACATATTTGATCCGCTGTATGATAAATTAATAAAGACGGTAAGACTGTACCTCTTTTTCCTAATCGGAACAAAGGCATACATTTTTTGTTTGTATTTTACAAATAAAGCAAGGGCATACATCAATTTGGCAATCTCAATTTTTAGAGCAATAGTCCCAAAAATATTTTTTGCTCCATTTGGAAAGAGGATTCTGAAAAAAAAGTGCTTGTAAGTGCTGTAAAAAGACCTTCTGGTAGTTATCTTTCAGAAAATCAGCTGCTTTAATCTAAATTTAATTAAAAAACACGAGAGGCACAAACTCTGTTCTTGATTAGCACTAACGAGTTTGCCAGTGAGGCACCTGGGTCAATAAGCCTGAGAAACATCCAGCAGACGTATCTAACAGCAAATTGATTTGTCTAAAACAGATGTAGCGCCATCTTCACCAACTGCAACACCAAATCAGACCAGGTATGTAAAGTGCCCTAGACCCCTACTTATGGCACATTAACAATACCAGTGTTGCTTTCGCAGCTGGTAATCAGGTTTGTTATGCAATGCAGAATTTGCATGAAAATGTCTGCTGCATGTCATACTGTAAACCAGGGGTCGGCAACTTTTTTTTATATTAAGTGCTATCAGCATTAAGATTAACATTAAGTGTCATTATGACACCACATAAAAATTAGAATGTCCAATTAATCTGTAATTGTATTCCATCCATTTAGGCAACGTGCCTCCTCCTCTTCAGTTGTGTTGTTCTTACTTGACTACGATGTTTTTACTTGATCATTCATTATTATTTGTACACACAGCACATCTCTGGTTAACACAAGATATAAAACGGTGCTTTCGTGTGATGCTTCGTAGAAACTCAGTTTTATAACTAATCCCTTCGTTGACATAATTGAGTAGTTGTCAACAAGGAATTTCTTTGTTCAAGGACAGTCCTAATGTAATTACATATGAGAGCACTATACA
Source organism: Cyclopterus lumpus (assembly GCF_009769545.1). NCBI lineage: Eukaryota > Metazoa > Chordata > Actinopteri > Perciformes > Cyclopteridae > Cyclopterus > Cyclopterus lumpus. The sequence continues at coordinate 12,458,270 of NC_046979.1, forward strand.
AGAAAGTTGCCATCCTGATGAAAACATCAACATCTGAGTTGAAATAATTAACCCTACCAACCTTCCACCAATCTAGTTCATCAACAAAAACATTAAAATGAGCAACACTTTATTGAATTTGCACTTAACCCTGAAATCTTGATTCAATGTCCATCTTTTCTTGCTCTGAAGGTTTCTATACTGATGTATACAGAAAAGGCAACGCTCACCTGCAAGGATTGAAAAGCTGATGCACTATGCTTCTGCTTTCCTACAGCAACATTATTGACCTCCACAACTGGACACATCTGTAATGAATGTACCATAGTCATGCTCAACCTGTTTGCCATAACAGTTACAAATGTAAGGAGGGACCTTAACCTTAATTAAGTTCATATGAACTACTGCAGTACTTTGTACTTAATAATATATATCTGCATGGATATGTGTTCCAAGAATGGCACATAATTAGATCAGGGTTATTTATCTGATGCAGTCTGTGCAGCAGTGTTGAACAGACTCAACTAATAACAAGATCCAGCTGTGGACCTTTATGTACTGAAATTAAGTGATTTTATTTAATTTTTTAATCCTTTGTTTTTAAACGTTTCACACATGCTTCACTGATATATGTCATTAATTATGCATACCTTTGGTTAGAGTATGCCCAAAGCATACACTTAAGGATACTGTACACACAACTGCCAACATGGTCTCATCAATAATTCATTCATTGGATAACTTATTCATTAATGACCTTATCATGGTTGTCTAGAAGAAGGCAGTGGATTCCCCCTGTCTGACTCTCTCCCTGCTCAGCTTTATAGTGTGAATGTGGGAGAGATAAAGAGCAACAACATAAAACAACATTCAGAAGTCCAGCACTACAAACTCTAAGTTCAACCTCAAATTCTTCGGATACTGTGAATCTGACGCTGGTCTCTTTAATGAGATAAGATTACCTTTTCTGAAAATTCAGCTATTTTGGTCTGTTAATTAAAGCGTTACTTAAGCAGGCTGGGTTAAGATTAGCCATCACGTCTGCAATTATTTTATCATATCTGTAATGGAGGAGAACACATATGACAAATAAAAGGAAAGGGATAAAAACTGATCAGCTTTGTGGTATCTAAAGCGTATCAAAAGTATAAAAGTAAATGAATAGGCTATAGGCCTGATTTCAGAAATCATATCCTAAAGCACTGTTAAATGTTCTTTATCAATTAGAAATACATTTCTAAAGATATTCTTAAGTATATTTGTTGCGCTTATTATTCTGGTGACTAAAGTATTTATTATCAGACTTTTAATTCAATTGAATGCAATTACTCAGAACAACAGACTGCAAACTGTATTGCTAGTGATGTGTTGATTCAGTTATACTTTTGGACGATAACATGTCGGCCTATGTACAAATAGACAGATTACAGACTGGACTTCTATACATACATTTTTTTTTTTTTTTAAATACTAACTTACCATATTAAAAGGGTTAGCATACATTATTGCATGCTGTGCATAAATTGAATCTTCATAGAGGTATCTTTCCAATCTGCCTATATAATATCTGCCTATATAATATCTTCCCTACCATGGCAACAAACTAGATTTCAAGTTTTAAATATTTTAGAACTATTATGTTCCATGATATACAATAAAACCCCTAAAAAGTGAGTTTAAAATGTCTGTTATGTTTACTTGAGTTAGTGAGAAGCAATTTGAATCTGTACTCTGTCATAAATCAGTCAAATCTGAACAGACAGACGTCATACAAATATTTTTAGATTCACTTTTTACTTACATTTCCATGGCGAATAAACGTCCATAAATCTGCTCAGAAATTAGGTTCTTTATAACACCAGAGCTTGCCAGATAATTGCCACATTTTAAAGTTTTCTTCAGTGTCAAAGTGCTCCAGTGATAGTTATCTGTAAATCCATGGCTGTATCGCCAAAAGGAACTGACAGTAGTTAATTCGGTATACTTTTAATGTGTCCATAATGTATACAAATAGGGGTTCAAGTCGTAATGCCTGACTCCATGGCAACATTATTCTGTACACATGACATCTATTGCTTCTGTCCATCCGGGGAGAGGGATCCTCCTCTGTTGCTCTCCTGAAGGTTTCTTCCCTTTTTTCCCTGTCAAAGGTTTTTTTCTATTTGGGAGTTTTTCCTGATCCAATGTGAGTTCCTGGGACAGGGATGTCATATGTGTACAGAATAAACTGAATTGAATTGAATTATACTCTGTGTTGCATCCCTCAAGCTCCCTAATCTTGGAAACTGTAGTTCAAAATGTAAAGGCACGATAACCACACAATCGGGGGTTGCAGGACAAAGAATAATAGAACTACAATTTGATTTGTACGATTTCAATGTTGCAATCAGTATCAGTATTTTTTTTCCCATCGACATGACTCTTTGTATTTCTGCAACACCGACACTTTCCTCTATTCATGAAGATGTTTGTTTTGTTAAGAGAGGGATGTAAAGACTTCTTGGACGGGTAGTTGATGGACGTGCACTTCCTGTTCTTTCCAGAAGAGGTCACCGTCAAATCCTTTTGCAGGGTCACCCTGTGTGGAGGACCATTGATGACCTTATTAATCCCTCTGCATTTTATCTGAACATAATAAGAAACAGCGCTGCAATAGCAGATTACACTTTCTTTTTGGACAGTCTTTGTCTGCTTAGAAAAATATACCCCATGAGGATTAAATGTATTCAGTTGGGAAAAAAACAATGCTTGAGTCACCTCGTTAGTAATCTTTCTTTTTTTTCATGGTGTAATTTGCAACATGATGTTCCTCATTTGTCAGACTCCATGGAGTAGTGGAGCTGAAGTACACCCACGGTGCAGAGGATCATTGACATTCAGGAGCTGTAACGGTGTGACCTAGATAAAATCACTGACATGTTAAATGGGGTAGGAGTTAAAGTAATGTTTCACACATTTCTGTGTTGTTACAGGGAGAGTAGTGTCTGTGTTAAAACACCTTCATCGCCCTCTGCGACAGTCTCCATCTGACACGGATGAGTAGGTACATGTGATTGAGTATTGATCTGAGCTGTGAGAGTTTACTTTCCTAAATCAATCCATTGAAAGGACACAGAGGGACAACATCGAATATCTTCATAGGGAGACCCCCTGATGACTCTTCATACACTCCAGTTATCCAAAAACATTCTACATGGAGGCACAGTTTCCAGATTCATTCATGACCTTCAGACTCCAGTGTGGCGAGAGCACCACTCCATGGACACGAGAGCACATGACAAGAAAAACATTGTATACATATATTGTATGTATTTTCACGCTATTATGGCCACGTAAGGTTAAAACAATTCAGTGTCAGAGACATTTCCAAAGAGAACTATGTTTTGTTGAATTCTTAGATGTTTTATTATCTTGTTTAGTAACAATGGTTCTGTTTTCTGTCACTGTCAGAAATAACCACCCTGGTCTCAGCGACTCAGATGGGTTTGGAGCCTCTTCCCACACAGCCGAGGGCTCACGTCAAAGTCACTCACTCACTCTTTGTCTTTCTCACACATATTTACACAAACACACACACTTGGCACACCAGCAAACAGCATCCACGCAGGATTTTGGTGGCACTGTAGAGATATTGTATCATAGCAACACCATAGCAACTCCTACAGCCGAAACATGACAGATATAAGCCAAGGCAGTGCCATGGCAGAGCAAGTTGTATTCTGCTATTGCTGTAGTAGGATGGCGAATTATGGAAAGTTCACATTTCAGCATATCAATATGATAGGAAGACCCTGAAAAGCTATGATGGTTGATCTGCTGGCACAGAAAGCGGCATATCTATATTTACAATAAAGGCTGTTCGTATATCTAAAGTGCAGATACACGGGCGCATCCATGCACTCACACACACACACACACACACACACACACACAATTTCAAACATGCTTCCCGGAAGCAGTGAAATGGTCACATGTCTTAGACATTGTATAACATGACAGCAAAAAAAGGTGATACAATATACATGTATATAATGACAATGATAACTTTAAAATAACATTTAGATAAGATTAACACTGAGAATAGTGACATAAGTAAATCAACAGTGATATCCAACACAATGTTTCCATATCAGCACATGTATGGACCTGATGAATCTTTGCCCTTTTGTGTGATCCAGATCCCTCATGTGCTTGTGCTTGAGCTATAGTGCACGTTTCACAATGTAATGATGACACGTAGCCACACTGTACTGGTCCTGGTCATTCCAAATAACAGGGATATTTTTCGGACTACTTGGATTTATGGATCTTCATCTGAGGAAGGCTCCATCATAATCAAGTGCCTTTTATAAATGTGCATACCGACATAATTTGTTCAGACAAAAATTACAGAGAAAGATAAAATTTGATTATTTTATAAACATGCAAGATTATTAAAAGCAGGATTAAGACTCATTTGAGGACTGAATGTCCTCACAATGAATGTCAATTCTTTGGTTGGTTGATTTGCTGTGTTGTTTATTTCATGTAATTTTTGATTGAATGTGATAAAAGCAGATCTGAAGTGTATGTGTCCTGGTTTTTAGGGTCTTGTCAATAAAACAAAAATTGTGTCTGTTTCCTTGTTTGCAAGATAGTGGATTAGTAGACGAGGATTGAGAAGAAGAATCCAGATCAATACTGAAAATACGCTCTGTCTCCACAACTCCTCAAAAATGGACATGGTTGTGAGATTATTATATGAAACATCAATATCTATATCTATTAAAAGAAAATCAAATTAGCTGTTACATATTTGGAATTGGAAACCAACGTCTCCTTAGTGGGGAAGACAATGACAATTCAAAATGTATGGGATAAATAAGTGGCGATATGTTGTTATGCAGAATTTATGGAATACATGGCAAAAAATCCCTTTTCTCTGAATGACGGTAACTCAGTACAGTATGCTACAATACAGCCGAGTGTGGCTCAGCAGTGGGAAGAGGTACTAAAGTCCACTGCCTGGATGATTACCCTCTGGGCTTCTCAGGCTCAGCTGCTCTGGCAGTGGGACCTCAGATGAAGCTTGATGTCTGGGGTTCAGCTCTTGGCCTCAGGGCTCGTCTGATCTGGCGACTGGAAAGAGGATCGGATCCTCTGAGCTTCATTAACACACAGGTGACCAAATGCTTTGTTGTACCATTCTGGAGATCTTCCCCTGTAACAACAAAATCAAATCAGGTTCACATTAACGACTGCATTGTTTAAACAAAACGTTTACCCTGAGAGCTCTTGAAGTGCGCCCACACCTGAGGTCCACTCTGGAGATGTGTGTGAGTCTGGTCCTCCCAGTCACACAGGGCTCCAGGAGGTACTGTGACTCCAGCACCACCCCCCTCACTGCTCCCGTGCTTGGGCTGTCATCATGTTCGATGGACACACACACCAGCGCACAGGAGCCTTTATATAGGTCTGTACGCCACGATCTGTGGGGGGGGGGGGTGAGTTCAGTCAGGCATTCAACGTGGGAATGTGAGATATGGTTTGATAACAACTAATACATGTTTTTATTGTTGACTAATCTGCAGATTATGTAAATGAATTAATTGGTGCTCTATAAAACATCCGAAAAATATCTGGTTTTGTCTTACAAACAAACCCAAACCAAAAGAATATATAAGATAAGCAGCAGATTCCTTCATTTGAGAACCTGCAACTTTCACATTTTTGGTTTTCTCGCTTGACATTGATGCCAACTAATTTTCTTTTGATGGGCTAATCGACGTAATATTGCAGCTTTGCATTTTGTTGTTGTTGCTTTTCTACAGTATGCTATTTGAGAAACGTTTGTATTTTAGGGAATGCTTCAGCAGGTGTAAAAATAAATTTGAAACCCCCCCCAAAGCATGCAAATATTTGAACATTAATCCTGACCTGAGTACCACATAGTCACAGCTGGGTTGCGGTGCCATATTGTAGTAGGAGTACTGGTACACGTCTGTCTGTTTATCCAGCATCTCCAGAACCTTCTCCTGCTGTAGGTCCGTTTGCCACTGGGGGCGCTCTCTCAGCAGCCGCTGCAGCACCTCATCTGGAGTTGCCGACACCTCAACACACACTCGCCATCGCCTCAGAGGGTTTCCATCTCCCACCTTACACACATCATAAGTGTTAGATTCATTCTGATGGTGTACAAAAGAGATTCAACCCGTATCTGACTGACTAATTTTAACAAGTATCTGGGTCTCCATGCACAGAGATGTGTTTAAAAAACTTAATTTTCCTTTAATTGTTCCTTTGTGTTTAAGTCTAAAGTTAAACAGGTTTTCTCTTGAGTTGTACTTCCTGTAGAGGAGCTAACTGCAAAGTCTGCGCTAAACAAGTATTATTATAGATTTCAAATGTACAAAGATGCCTTTCTTTCTTTCTCTCTCCCCTCTCAAAATCCGTCAATATTCTGTAAATTCAATGAACAAATAACATACCTTTTTGAATGCCAGTTCTGTATGGTCAGTTGTCGAGCGAGACACCCAGCCTTTGCTCTTTTCTTTGGCCTCTTCCAGCAGGTTCTGGATTAGCCTTTCTAGGTGTGTATGATAGGATCCTTCCTCATCCTCCTCTTCCTCGTCCTCATCCACTTCCTCCTCGTGAGCCTTGCACAGCTCATCCAACGGGGGCACCATCAGCTCAGCCTCCATATAGGAGTTGCGAGACTGGGTCACCATCTCCTCTGTTATCTGGGGGACAGCCAGAGGACGTGCATCGCACCACATCAGCTCAAGTCTAAGTAATACCATGTCTAAAGCAGAAAATAGACCTTGACAAACAAAAAGAGTGCAATTTGACACCATTGTCCCTTCACCATTGGAGCAACAGTATTTCCACTGAGACAACAGATAGTGAGCATCTAACTAAGTTGCCATAGTTAGATGCTCCTGTTAAATATTTGTAGTAGAAAAGGGGAACAGCTTAATATCAAATGTCCTCTGCCTTTCTGTTATCTTACAAAACCTTTAACACTTTCATGTTTTGGAAGAAGTACACTATCCAATATAAAATTCAACCATTCTTGCTCTTGTGAAAACACTTAAAACCACAAACTCCAAAATGCATAGTGATCAAGTCTCTTAATAAGTTTTCACTGCCAGCAGCAGTATATACAGTACACACTGTCAGCCTCAAGGTAATGATGGATAGACCGTTTTATAAATTATTTCAATAAACACAATAATACTGAGGCCTTGGATAATAACACCGCAGCAAGGGAGACATCACGACGCTTCGCAGTTATTTTTGTCTGTTAATGTCACATATTCATGGAAACAATCCCTGTGAGAAGTAAATTGTAAATCCTCACCTGAAAGAGACACTGGCACTCGGTGATCATGTGACACAGACCCTGGGTGGCTGCCAGGTTCTCACTCAGGTCTTTCTGATCGGGACGGCCCGTGGTGTACTTCCTCTGGATTGACCTTGACGAATAGAAATTATACAGAATATGCAGAATATAAGTCATGTGAGCATTTACCTAGAGGGACAGAACAATGCACTTGAAGAGGTAAAAGCAATATATATCACAATGAGTTCTTATAGATAGCAAGCTGACTTTACATAACATTGACATTTAGACACGGTGGCAAATTACAGGGCATTAAGTCACCATGATAGTAATGTTAGCAGTGTTAAGAGCTGTTTTCTATCAGCTTTATTCACATTTATTTTCATTAAAAAAACAAAATAAAGTGGCATAAAAATGTACCTAAACTGAATTCAACATCATGTAATGAGGACATAATCTTCTCTCAGATCCCATGCTGTAATTTATTTTGCACGGCCGAAGCTATTTTTAGTTTTTCTCTGTGAGCATCAGTGTTTTCACCCGCTTGTGACTGCACCTTGGTGAGAGCGACTCGTTCTTCAGTATGCTGAGGTGGAAGAGTGAAGGTCCCAGACAAACAGCCAGATTCATCGGCGTCATCTGGTTCTCCTCTACCAACAAAGTCACGTCACGCAGGAAGTAGAGCAACGCCTGCAAAACCTCCCTGTTTTCATCTGGCATCAGCAAGATGGCCGCTCTGACGGCCTGCAACCTCTGCTCCTTTGGGACATCTAAAGAAAAAAGATGAGAGGAAGTGAGTGATTGATGAAAGAAAAAGTCTCGGTTCCCAACATCCAGTCATGTCTTTTAGTGCGCATATGCACATTTCATACACATAAATCATACACAAAGCAAGTAGCTAACATTTTACTTTTTATATCAAACAGATGTGACTAATGATATCCTGAATTTCCCAGTGAAACATTTCATAATAATAATAAAACACACTTGTGATGATTTGTAACAGATGACACAGTTTGCTGACTGAAATTCCACCAAAGCCAGCCTAACAATTAAAACCATTGACAGAGGCTTCCTCTGAGGCAGATGCTGTGATAACACGTTTCAGCATTCATAGCTCCGAGGCGACTTACACTGGTAAATATGCAGGAAGGTTTCCCCCAGCTTGCTTGTTAGCAGAGGCTCTGGCAAGTCTCTGAAGAACTGTTTAACCATGTCGGCCACGTCGTAAGCGGACTGGTCCTCGTAGCTCACATAGTCAGGGGACAACTCACACTGCTGCCTCAGAGCCTGAATACGGGACTTCACGCCAGATTTGCGGAACAATCCCACCTGAGACGGGAGGAAGCCAAGAGATTTGGAAACCACTGGTTTATTGCATTGTGTTTCCTAAGCTCATCATTCTATATAATATAAAGTGTACTAGTAAATTGAACTAATTGTAATTGTAGTTACACTTTAAAACCATTTCAACAAGAACTGCAGTATCATAGCATGAAAGTACTGGAGTACATGTAGTTAGTTACATTTCACATCTGATTAGCACTATATATGGACATGCACAGACTCTTATGAATGCTGTTTTCCTCTCTAACCTGGTCCAGACAGTGGGTTCTGAGGTGGCTGTGGGCCTGTTGTAAACACAGAGGGAGCGGAAAACCACAGCGCTGGACATGGATGATGAGAGGAACACCAAACACACTCTTCTCTTTGTAGTCTGGCACCTTCATGCGCTTCATAAACTTGGGCACAGACCTGGGAGCGATAGACAGAAAACAATTAGGGAAGTGTGTGGGAGAAAGATGCTCTTTCCCTTCATGTACATGCTGGCCAACAGAATTTCCCTCCCAGGGATAATTAAAAACAAAAAGGAGTGATTGTGAACAACGATGGTTGTGTGGTTCAGAATCTAAAGCCAGTTTTTTACCTAGACTGGCGTCTAAAATTATGGACAGACTCATTGTAAGTGTGTGTCAGTGTGGTAGATGAAATATATGTTATCGGATTGTGTGAAGGTGTTGTTGCATATGGTCCTGCTGTTTTAGCTCTGATGTAGAGAAGTTGAAGGAAGCACTAACACACATACAGATCGCACCTTGTAAATTCCCTGAATTATGAATAAATGCATGAAATATGAGCTAAAAGCCCCATAGTAGAGAAGGGAGTAGAGAGAGGAGAGAAACATATGGACGATGCATGTGGCAGAGTGTATACCCACCATGTCCAGCCATGTTTATTAGACATTGAGTATTTCTCCATGATGGCGGTGAGGCGGAGCAAAGAGAACTTCTGCAGCAGGCTCAGCTGGCCCGCTGATTGGCTACTGATCTGCAGTGAAGATGCCGGCTGCTTGAGATGATCAGAGCTTCTGAAGCTGGGCCATCGTAGACTGGGATGGGGAGAGAATGCCAGTAAAGAATGAGAGACACACATTGATTCAGTCATTGTAAAGGCCTTACCAGGCAAAGTAAAGGACAATTACAACTTGGGTCTTATTTTCATTGATTTGGACATATCTATAATAATAGCGTTGTTCTCAAACACAATCTTTTCTGAGATCTGGGAATGATGAGACCTATCAGAAAACCTCCAAGTGAGTCCAATGTGTTTTGAAGAGAAAACAAATGTGAACAGTAAAATACCCAAACTGCTTATTGTTAACATCTATCATAGTTTATAGACCAACTTTCTGGTTCTTCTTTGACATACTGCACCACAGTTTTCCTCTGCATTGAGATATTATTACTGACATTTTGGGTGCATTCACTTGTGATTCTACTCACCGTGGTCTTGTCAGTGAGGCCCCAACTCCAGAGTCCCGCCTCTCCCGACTGGTTCCTGTCGAATCATTGTCAACCAAGAAGACCCCATCTCTCTCGCCTTCACTGGTGGTGGTCCTGCCCTCCCCTTCCTCCTCCCCCTCCCCCGTCTCATCCTCAGGCAGAACACTGCGGCTCCAGTGGTCCACTATTTGCTGCAAACCGCTGACGTGCTGGATGATGTCATCTAGGTGAGGGAACAGATTGTCCTCTTTCTCCAAGTCCATCAGGTCTCCTGTGCTGGCGTAAAGGTGGGAGCCCGGGACATTGTCATAAACACTCACCCTGCTGCCACGTGGAGCTCCAGGACAGGGGGGCTTAGACAGAGGATTGCTAGACCAGGGCTCACCTGGGCCATTGTTGGGTGGAGAGGTTTGGGCCCGTGTCTGGGGGCCACATTGTCCGTCACCAGGGAAAGGTGCTAGGCTCTCTATGGACAGAGCCTTTGGAAAGGTGCCGGGCTTATGGTCTTTGGGGATGTGAACAAGGAGGTTTTCATATGAGTGAAACTGGTTTCTGCCAAACTGGCTCTGTCCTTCAGTCCTCTTACCTTGAGAAAGCAGCTCAATGTCCTCCAGATACATGCTGCTTCTCTTGCTGGCGGTGCGGTGTTTTGCACACACAGGCTCCTTCGCATTGGGCGCCACTGTCTCACTAATGGGACTCCCCGTGGACTGGTCTTTACAGTCATTGGTAAGCGAGACAGAGGAGGTGTCCCCATCAGTTTGGTGGTTGTGTTCTAGTTGGCTGATGGGAGTACACTGGAGCATCTGCAGTGCGTGAGGCTCCTCCCCCTGTAACACCGGCTCACCGATGACCAGAGGTGCTCTGCGATTTGAGCCTTTCCGCTTTGTCGACGGCCCCCAAGTGCGCATTATTTCCATGCGACGCAAAAAATCTTTGGCTTTACTCCGCCCTCCTTGCCCATGACGGCTGCTCTTCATTGGCAGGGAGTTGTAGTGTGGAAGATCCCGAGGGGGATGGTAGGAAGCAGAGAGAGATGCCATAGATATAGAGTCAGGCATGGCAGAGGCGGAGTCCTCACTATGCAACGAGGAGATTTCTGTGATCTCCTGTTCGCTCAGGTCTGTCAGCACACTCTCAATGCTCATTGTGCTGCGCAGCAGACCCTCCCCCGGACCTGTCGGGCTGATTTCAGTGGCGCTGTCCAACAGGAAGTCTTGCAGGCGCGACCAACGTCTGCTGCTCCACTCGAACGTCCACCTTTTACTGATAGCCAATGGGTCATCTTCATCAGAGTCATCCCCCTATGGAACCATGAAGGAGTTATTATAGGGTCAAACAATTGCCACACAAAAAATAAATATTGCAAAAAATATATATATATAATTGCAATACAAAAATAGAGAGTTACTATAGAATTAAGATCATCTGTTGTGTTCATATATCAACAATCCAGATTGACATTTAGGATTTACTTTTATCATTGATTTATTATTGGACATATTTGGAAAACTATCCTTCATCATCAGCACTACTGAAAATGAGCACTAGTTGAACCTTCAACTGGATTTCATCGGTCATAAATACAAATAATAAAGCATCTTATTCATGTATATCCATGATACATTCTGATTTGAATTCTCATCAACTTAGAGCGAACAGCAACATTAAATGGTGAATCAACTTCAAGGAGCAAGGCATCACATTTTCAGATGTACATTGACTAGACAAAGAACTGACCAGCTACACACAGATTGTAAGACAAAAATCATGACGTGTCTATTTGTGCGCAGCTGACAAAGCGTCAGCAAAGCAATAACAAAGACTGTGTTAAGTTGATGGCTTACAGTTTGAAGAGGTTGTCTTACTTTCTTCTTGGGGTGGCTAACATCCAGTTTCATGGAGGCACACTTGTTCAATGTATTTAGACGTCTGCAACATAAACACACAGTAAGTTAAATGTGTTGGAGCTGGTGGGTTGGATATGTTTTCTCTGTTGCTGTGTTAGTTTCCTCATGAACTGTCACATCCTCATTTTCACTCTCTTCTCTTGCACTCCTCACTGTCTCCCCGTATGATGTTTTCTGACTCTATCCTTCTCATTACACTCTCCCTCACCTTTCTTTCCCAAACTGTCTCAATGAGTGCATTTCCGGCTCCTCCCCTTCACTTCCCTACCTCCTCCCTTCTTCTGTCACCCATCCCCACCACCTTCCACGTTCCTGCTCTGGAGCGTTGCGGGCAACCTCCGTTCTTCCCCCTTCTGCAACTCAGGGAATGTGAACAGCGGCTGGTCAGGAGGGTGGTGTCTGTGTTTGTGCCTTTCAAGATGGGGTGATTAAAAACATGACCTCTGTCATTTGAACGATTTCAGCCTCTAATAGTACACTCAGAAATCCTCTTTTGTTCACTGTTTATTTTCTCTGTCTTCTCATACAAACTGGCAGACAAGGGATTTTATGTTTGCTCTATATAAACCAGAATACCAATAGGAAACCAGCTGCCATGTCAACTGTCTTTCTGGCTAAAATCCCGTTTTAAAATATACAGGGGGAGTCCCTGTCGTCTCCACACCCTGTATTTCTGCTGCAGGATGAAACAAACAATTGGTCCCGGTTGAATATATCCATACAGATTTAGAATGATATGCTTCCTGAACTATGCAGTCTTGCATGCATATAGCAGTGTATAATCCAGTATATAATCCAAATGTAGACAGAGTAAAGAGTGATGCATGAACAAGAGAGATTTATCATTCAGCTTCTGAGACATTCTCAACTAGTCTGATACATACAGCTTTTAGGAATCACTAACGCTATAATTACCGCACCCCCCTCTAACATAGAGGAGGGTGTGGTAAAAAGGGAAAGTGTACACTGTTGCGAGGCGGGAACACGTCAATGGGAAGAGAGGAAGGGGAGATGTGAGACAAAAAGATCGTAGTAGAGTGGAAAGGGACTTAAAACACACACTCTATCTGGTAGAATATACGGGCATCCCCTCACTCCTTCCCTTTACCTCTCAGCCCCCCTGTTTTGCCCCCTGAGGGTCTCTGCTCTTTGAATGGGAGATCAGAGTGTTGCAGAGGGGAGGGGAGGCGACCAGATCAAAGCCTGGGCGCAAAACAGGGATGGGGAGTTCATTAGGGGTTGAGGTCAAACATCTGATGATTAGCAGTTAGCACCAGGCCGCAGGGACAAGTGCAGAATCTGGGCGTTTACTAGTGTTAAATAGGCACACCAAAGAGTGAGGTTAGCTTGTGGGGCTGAGTGACTAAAGTGTACAGTATGAACATGTCTGTTTCTACAAGTGTCCTTACCGACATAGAGGCTCTACTAGATCCCGATCCAAAAAGTCGTGGTCCCTTTTCACAGAGGAAATGTCAACAGGAAACTGGGAATCTGTTCGAGAGAGAGTCAGAAAGGAAGAAGAAAACCAGAGATTGAGTTTTGTTAGTTAATGACTGACAGGAAACTGCAGTTTTCTCTGCCAGTTAACCATTACTGAAGTCTGTGAAGCATGGCACAACTTCTGCCACCACTGTTGAAACCTGTCAAGTTGACAGAAAATACACACATGCCTTTTTAAACCCCCAAATAACCCGATTTCCACACAATGCCAGCGCCCAAATGACTCAAGCCTTTTATTTTGGTGATTCTCTGTGTGTGGTGGCAGTTTGCAGGCATCATGTCCAACCGGGTGGAGCCAAAGAGTCCAACAGGCCGTCATCTATAACCCGACATTACTGGAGCTCACAGCAGTTCTCAGCACATCGTGTGTGTGTGTGTGTGTGTGTGTGTCTGTGTGTGTATGTTTGGGCTGTTGGGTTTTTGAGCTACTTCTTAGATTACTGGGAACATTTCCTGTTTGTCCCTCAACTATATGAGACCTGATGATCATCACATAAATGAAAACCTGTAGGCTTCACAGAGAGGTGGGTAGAGGGCAAGACTCAAGGAAGGATGGAAGGAAGGAAGGAAGGAAGGAAGGAAAGAGAAGAGAAAGCTGAATGAAAAGCAAGACAGAAAGAGATAAGTAAGGAAATATAGAGAAAGAAAATCTGTGAGAGTCCCAGAAGTGATAACAAGGCCTTTCCCATGACCCCTCCCTCTGGACAGGAACTATAGCCTGGAAATAGAACGCAGCGGCCCAGAAGATGAAGATACGCAGATAGAGGGATAGCAGAAAAAGAGAGAAACAGAGATGATGAAAAAAAGAGAGCGAAACCCAGAGGCAGGATTGAACAGAAGAGAGAGATTTGAAGGGGGAAGTCTTTGTGTGAAACGAGGCAGCTGAGTAAATGGCTTGACTTTGGCTACTGTGTGTGTGTGTGTGTGTGTGTGTGTGTGTGTGTGTGTGTGTGTGTGTGTGTGTGTTACCTGCATAGAGCTGGGCGTACTGTGGAAATCCTGCTGCTCGAAGCCAATCACAAGCCTCCTTAGCCTCAATCTCTGTAAAGCAAAAAACAATGTCATGTGAGTGCACATGTCATTATAGTGATCATATTCATTTGAGGATATTTTATGTACTTTGTAATATCAAAACTGAAAACAACAAGTCCCACAATTATTGAATTTCCTTCTGAATTCCAAAGGACTGATGTCTTTTATATGCGCCGTGTTAATTATCTGCTCTCCAAAAATTAAACACGGATACATTAAGAGCCATAAAGAGCATAACATTGCATGTGTGTGTCATCCCCTTTCCCAGCATTTGTAGCTTACAAAAGAGGAACATCTCAGGGAATTGCATTTTCCTCTGGGAATTTACTAGAATGATGAGATTGGAAAAGTTGGAAGTGAGCCAGTGGGGGGACAAAGGAAACACTTTATACAATTTAACCAGCAGTCAGATTTCAGCCGTTAATGCGTAAGTTTAACAGGCCTTACACATGGCACCACACCCCATTAGATGCTGCCGCCAGCACCACGAGACGTTTTACAGGCATTTGTTTTACTACTTTTTTCCGCCAGCATTAGTATTGCTCACACTGCTTGACTCTGCACCGTTCATCTGTGTGTGTGTGTGTGTGTGTGTGTGTGTGTGTGTGTGTGTGTGTGTGTGTGTGTGTGTGTCTGTGTGTGTTTATGAGCAGACACTGATTACACCACTCTGCACAGCGTTGTGTTGATAAAGACATTTGAAAGATCTTGGTGTCTCCATTTGTTAGATATAATACATACACAGACACATACGCACAAACACGTTTACACATATACATACACACACGCATATGTTTTAAAACTGTGAATAACGGAGTTGAAAAGCCTCGGGTTTGTAAGTGGACTTCTTCTAAAAATTTAAAGCAAGATCAAACAAATTATGTAAATTATAAACAATAAAGTATGGATTACAAGGCAATTTTAAGTTTTTTTTCAAAGTTGTAAAGTTGAAAATAATACTAACTTCCACACTGAGTTATTACAATACAATAGTTTCACTCTCACTGAAAATCCACCAACTTCCAACATTATTTCTGCATCATTCTGCAGTCGCTGTCCTGATCTCGTGCCTCTTTTTGAAACCACCCTCTTTCTCACTCATCTCATTCACTCATTCAGAGGTGCTGGCAGTGAATCGGAGATCCACCGCAAAAACACAGGGGACAAAGTTCAGCAGGGCAATAAAAAGCCTCCGTCTACACCGTCAGAGAGGAGAACGGTCAGAGGAAATGATCCTTTCACTGCAATCTAGCAATTACATCCCTCTCCCAGCATTCTCAGCATAACTCCTCTCTCTCTAAGTCACATATGAAGTAACAGATTATGACAAATACTTATTGTAAATAAAAAAGACAGAGAAACACGAGAGAGAGCCTGTCGGGTGAACGAACTGAAAACTTACTTGAAGCCCTCATGGTGCAAGTGATGACATGCTTCTATGTATTTCTCCTGTGCTCACTTTCCTCTTCATCCCACGGCACATGCCCTCGCTGCTATCCAGCTTTCCATCAAGTGGCAACATTTCTGTACCTTCCTCCTCTCTGCCTTTCCAACTCTTGTGTGTCCAACTCTGCCTCCCTCTTCCAGCCTGCCCCATGCAGGGTTTCTCTTCCCTCTAATTTTCTCCTCAACCTCTCTCGCACTTTCTGCTTTGTTATGATCCACATACAAAATCTCTCTATTTTTACATCTCTCCCTGCATGATGCTGCACTCGACTCTTTCTTCTTCTCGCTCTTGTTTTAGTATGTTACTTTCCTTTTCCCTTTTGTTTACACTTGAGTACATTTATGTTTACTCTGTACTCTCTCCGCACCCCTCAGGTTCTCTCTCTAAAGACAAACCGTTCCTTCATCCATGCGTCCCCTTTGCTTCTCCTCATCCTTTCTTCCTCTTTGCTCTTACAAGAAGCTGGTCGATGACACCAATTCCACATCTTCTTTGTCACCACCAGAGCTCCTGCTGCCCATCGCGTCCATTGAGGAAATGGCTAATTTCAGCCGGTGTTTGCATCAGTCAGCCCTCGTGGTCACAGGCTGAAGACTGGTGGACACTAACTTCACGTCAGCTAAAACCTACTGGCATGCCAGCAAGGAGACTCTGACCTCGGCCTCCTTCTTTTGCTTTACTCTACAAAACTGCACACCAGAACAATGTGTGGGAGAATTCAGTGTGTATGCACCAGGCTTGCAAAATTCCGGGAATATTCAAAGTTGGAAACTTTCCAGGGGAATTAACAGGAATAAACAGGAATAAACCGGAATATACGGGAATTAACGGGAATTAACAGGAATAA
Organism: Cyclopterus lumpus; assembly: GCF_009769545.1. Classification (NCBI taxonomy): domain Eukaryota; kingdom Metazoa; phylum Chordata; class Actinopteri; order Perciformes; family Cyclopteridae; genus Cyclopterus; species Cyclopterus lumpus. Next base: position 12,475,089 of record NC_046979.1, read on the forward strand.
ACTGAAAATGTTGGGGTAATTTAACTGTATTTACCTTGTCATAAGCAGACATGCATGCAAACATTTATAATACAACTTTTGAAAATGACATTTTTTACTTTTTTGACATTTTGTGAGTAGAACTTTATTCTTTCATCGAACAACGTTGAATAAAAAAGGTATATTCCCTATGATTATGATATTTTTTTTGTGTGTGTTTTTCCCTGAATCTAAATGCTTTCTTCCTGGACCTCATCAACGTCCTCCTCACTGCTGTGAAAAGTGAGTCTACTGTATACAAATAAACTTGGTATTAAAATGAACATGGCTTCAGTTTACCAAGTAACGGCTAGACTATTACAACTCCCTCCTGGTAGGTCTACCTGCTAATGCCATTCAACCTCTACAGCTCATCCAGAATGCAGCTGCTCGACTGGTCTTCAACCTCACGAAATTTACCCACACTACTCCGCTCCTCCGCGACCTTCACTGGTTACCGGTAGCCGCCCGCATCCGCTTCAAAACATTGGTACTTGCGTACTGTGCTGCGAACAGATCGGGTCCGGTCTACATCCAGGACATGGTCTAACCTCACACACCAGCTCGTTCACTTCGCTCGGCTTCTGCCAATCGGCTTGTAGCTCCTTCACTTCGAGCTAAACACTCAACAAAGTCACGACTGTTTGCTGTCCTGGCTCCTCATTGGTGGAACGAGCTCCCCATTGACATCAGGACAGCAGAAAGTCTCTACATCTTCCGTCACAAACTAAAAACACATCTTTTTCGACTATACCTTGAATAGGGAGGGTAGAGCCGTAGTAGCACTCTAGTAGCACTTAAATGTCTCTTACTGATAGCACCTTGTAGTTTAACTTTATTGAAGAAATTGTACTTGCTTGATTCTTGTTGTTCTGAGTTTGGACTCATGGTTTAATGCACTTAATGCAGTCGCTTTGGATAAAAGCGTCAGCTAAATGACATGTAATGTAATGTAATGTTTTAATGTAATCAATATGCTAGGTAATAACAAACAGTGTTGGGAAAGTTCACTTTCTACATGAACTACAAGTTCAGTTCATAGTTCACACATTTTAAAATGAACTAGTTCAGTTCATAGTTCATAATTCAAAATGTTGAACTAAGTTCACAGCTCCAAAAAATGAAGTAGTTCAGTTATTTTGTTCAATATGTTGCGAGATATAATTGAAATCTCTGTCTGCAATACCGCTCTTGGCCTCTAAGCAACTCTGCGCTCTCACACTTGCCAGGCAAAGGGCTGAAACGTTCAGGCAACACTGATGACAAAGACGTTCAAAAACAACAGAACGTTTTATGTTTACGTTTATGTTTCTGGCAGACAATGTTCCCAACCAGCTGCATTCAGGGTCCAGCTGAGCTATGAGTGCATAGTCTTGTTCTCAACTACACTTAAGTTCCCTGTTATATGCTTTTGCAAAAAAACGTAGGCACATTTTTTTTTTTTTCAAAATTCCCGAGCCAAAATTCCCGTGGAAACTTTCCGCCCCTTTGCAACCCTAGTATGCACACACATACATTACACAACCCAACGCAGATACTTAGCACAGTCCAGATGTTACCCCCAGCGAGTCAGAGGATAGAAAAAAGATGAGACAGCAGACAGCTGGGGTGGGAGGGAGGGCAGCTGAGATGGACAGACCCTGTGGGAAAACCACAGGGAGGAAGACATACCACACCGCTTATTTACTGAATGTAAGATAATTGAAAGATTATCGACTCTTTTTTCGAAAAAAGAAACGTTAAAGGTACTCTACATTGTTCTAATTGTCAACAAATCCCATACAAAGACCAAAACCAACAATCAATTAATCCTGCTTCAAAATTGTTCTGACTGATTATTCGTCTGAGCCTCACATCTCTATTGCTATTAATAACACAGATGCCATTGTAAATCTTCTTAGTATGCCGCAGCATCCTGCCGTAACAATGGAAACACACAATTTAGTGACTATAAATGAGGGGTACCTACACATCCTGCGACTTATCAATTGACCCACATTACACTGACTTTTCTAGTGTTGCACTCAAAAGTGTTGCACTCAAAAGTAACAAATAGTTATGAAGCTGTTGTAAGCCAACCAAATATTTTTTTTCTATTAGAAAAAGCCCACAACAGCGTGCGTCATTACAGTGTTTGTGCATGTGTTATTGGCAATGTGTCTTTGTGTTTGTGCGCAAAGGTGCCAAGTGGCAAAGCTCCTGTCAGCATGGGAACAAAGCCCCGGTATTCATCTGTGCAGAATTTAATCAAGAGATTAATTAGTACACAAATATGTTATTAGTGGGCCACAAAACACACAAATGCACAGTCAGACGGAGCTAATCCAAGCTGCCTACCGTGCTTTTCCTTCAGTCTATTTCATGTCCCTGTGTTCCTGCTGTGGAGAATATATGACAACAGGCAGCGCGCCACTAGAACAACAGCAGGGAAGGTAGACAGATGATATGTGTATGAGTGTGTGATGGGCTTGTGAATGTAGGCGTCCATGTGTGGGACAAAGCGGCTGTAAGGTAGTTCTTTACATAACAAGGACACCAGCTATGTTACATAATACACACAATACAAGCACCCCCGTGTCCTCACAGCTTTTTCTTTTCTTTTTTCTTCTACCTTTCATTTCCTCCCTTTTATCCAACGCCAGTAACCTTGACTTTCTGACAGCCTTTCCTCAGTGTTATGTCTGCCTTGTGCTGGGACCCTGAAGTGCCATGCATGACATCATTTCCTGCTCTGGATTTCCCAGGCGTCCAGAGCGGCATGTGACCTAAAAACAGCAACAGGAAGTGGACAACTCAATTGGATTGAACATGTCAGAAGGGACTCAGCGGGGATATGTTTCACAGACGATGGGGCAACACAGATTAGAACTAGAAAGTTTGTTTGATTTGACAAATTTATATTATATTATTGTTTAAATGTGTCCTTTCAGGCAACATTAATTTGATAAGAAGATCAACCGCACTGATAAGGACTGAGAAGAGATATAGCTTATAGTTTGTAAAAGCTGTACAGGCATGAATTGAGCGATCCTTCTACAATACTACACTCACACACACACACACACACACACACACACACACACACTGCCTGGAAAGCCGCCATATTCCCACATAAGCCAAAGCACTTAGTTCTTCATGTTTAAGGTCAAAAGGGGGGAAAAGTAGTGAAGAAGGCAGAAGAGGAGTAATGGGAGAGAGGAAAGAATGGAGGGAGGGATTTTAAAGGAATATGTTCGGCCCATCAACACAGCATATAATCGGCGCAGCTTCACGTGCAGCACTCACTGAGGACTGCAGAGGTTAGACAGCCCTGTATATATTTTAGGATATACATACCAGTATTAATAGGATGGCTTATGAAGGTCCAGTTGAGTATTTGGCTATGCCACTTTCCTCCAGCAGAGGTTGTGAAAGCAATGTGTTACAGCAATGCACTTACTCTTCAGGCTAGGATGACAGGATGTATGTGTGTGGCATTCTATACATTTGGCTATTCAATGATTAAGCCTTTTTTGGGGAGGGGCATCATTTCCTCTTTTTCACTTATTTTTTGCAACTTTTCCAGTATGAACAAGCTACATATTGTAAACCTGTTTGGATTTAGTATTTAGTTTAGCATTGGTCCTTGTTTTAGCCAATTGGGGCCAGTGCCAACACAAAGTTCACGTTAAGCTGATATGGTGAACAGCGGGCAAACAGTTGCATATTTACACACCCATTAGATTAGACACAGAGAAACATTAGCATTCATCTAGAGTTATGTTTGTGGCCACCTGATGAAGGTTAGTAAGACATTCACTTTTCTTTACGCTCTGTCTCCACCAACTTCTGTGTGAAATATATATACTACTGAAACTTCCACTATCTTCAAGAGCTAGTCACTAACTTTGTCTGTTTACTATTTGGTGCTGAGCAGGTAATTCTCTCATTGTTATTATAACAATACTGGCTGCTTTAAATTGTCAGCTATCTGTAAATAGACCATGTGCATATTTCAATCTCAATGGCAGGAAGAGGCATGTACTTTGAGATATGAATCAAACTATTGCTTTTGAGAAGTGTCAGATTAGGGGTCACTGAGTTCTTTTTTATTTAACTCTACCAGCTGCTAGGAAGTGGAGTGCAACTTGTGAGAGAATGCGTGAGAAAGACAGAGAGCGAGAGAGAGAGCGAGACAGAGAGAGAGAGTATGATTGGAGTAGAAGAGGACCAAACTGGGTATAAGTGCAACAGGCAGGGCGTGAAAGCTGAATAGGTCATACCATCATCCAAAAACAGCACAGGCATAAACTTGCTTCTCCATCTACATTCCTCATCTGCCACAGCTGTCATAGCTCTCTCTCTCTCCTTCACACATATCAGTTTTTTTTAGATGCTTCATACTAGATTTGGCTCGCAGAGACAAATGCATCATCAGGGGGATAAAAAAAGCACAAGTCCTGACATGTTTCTGCTTCCTCATAAAACCAGAGTTGTGTGCGACGGTCAATCAGAACAAAAAAACAACACAAACACAATATCTGATCTCTTTTACGTTTTCCAATATGGCACCCGGAAAAAACCTCAGAATACAAAGGAGAGAGACTCATCTTCTCCGAAGAACTCAACAAACATAAGAAACCCAAAGCCTCTTTATGAATGATGGGATGTTCTCTTCACTCCCTGGGAAACTTGAGTCATGTGACAGGAAGTTGAGGAAGTAGCCATGGAATACAAGTTGGGTAGGGAGGACATAGGCAAAAACAATAACACGACAAACCTTTATGGTTTGTTATGACTTAAGACATCTTTGGAGGAGGAGGGCTCCCTCTGTCCGACTGATAAAACCAGAAATAATTGTGTACTGGCAACCTTTGGTGTGTAAGATCTTGCTAAAAAGCAAGCACATAAAAAGCATGATGAAACAGAAGATAGATGAGTTACTTCTAAAAGTTTGGTCTATTCATTTTTGGTGTTGAAATTCGAAAGTGAGGAAGACAGAACCTCTCATGAAACAACTGCAGTCCCTTTCTATGATTTAAAACACACTTTCTTTATCAAAGCTTACATTGTTTGAATCTGCACCCAATTAAGTTTTTTCACACGAGAAAAGAAAACCACTGGGAAATGTACACTAGGTAGACTTAACATATCTAAATGTAGGTCTTAAAAACAATAATGAAAGTGTCAAATCCAAAGCATGTTCCAGGTCTCTTTTGTAAAAACAAAAACAAAAACAAAAAAACAACAAGAGCGAAATAAAATCTATCCGGATAAACAAACACTGTAAAGCCAGTCACAAATATAATCATGCTGGTGTGATTTAACTTTCTCTAGTTCTACCTTGTGACAGCCTCCGTAGAAGCTGCTTGCGGGCAATGATGCGCGAGAGGCGCAGGGCAGAGCGCCGCCGAGGGGTGTCCCCGAGCCTCAGGTAGTAGTCCTGCCCGTCAGAGGTCATGGCCTCCAGACAAGATTCCTCATTGGTGCTGTCGCCGTCGCTCTCACAGCCATTACTGTTGTCCTTGGCACCTTGATCCATGCTGTCCATGATGTCATCTATTTCCACACCCCTACTGTCTATAACATCGGCTGCGTCTGCGCTGTCCTCTGCAGCGACGGTGTCAGCGCTCTCTGCATTGTCCCTCACATCCTTATCTTTGCTACCTTTCACTGTGTTTGCATTGTCCACAGGGTCCAGACTGTTGTTTGCTGAGTCTTCCTTTCCTGCAGCGTTTGCTCTGTGCGCCACACACATAGTCGCCGCCACATCATTCTTAACAGTCAAACTGCTGTCCAAAGCCTCCATAACGTAACATCTAAAGCTAACTAACCTACAAATATTCCTCTCTTGCGTCCTGATGAGTTGTTGTCAGTGCACACCTAAATTCCTGCCTCTGACATGTCCTCACTGGAAGCCAAATCGGTTCCCCTCCCAACTGCCTCCTCCCTTCAACTCAGTCGAACAAACACAAAACTTCCTCACACAACCTGACATGCATGACAGACCTTGTTCTCACCGCACATACACACACACACACACACAAACACTCACGCATTTGCCGACCTCGCAAGCTGAGATGGGAGGAAGACTCACAAACTCTTTCTTTCACAAAGTTTTCCTTTTGGTCACATGACCAGCAGCCAATGGCATGAGAGCTCAGGGAACAGTGCTCTGCTTCCTGAAGCTGTTCCAAAGACACAATGTGGTACATGCCTCAGGCAAATGTGTGTGAGAGTAAGAAACATCTGAGATGGGAGATGTGATCAGATTAGGGACAGGCCTGGAAAAAAAACACTATCCCAAAGACCATCGTCCACTGTGTCATGAGAGAGGGCAGAACAATAGAGTGTGTTTGTGTGTGTGTGTGTGTGTGTGTGAGACTGTGTGAAGAAAATTATAGGAGAAAACCTATTGTTACTAAAGTTGAGTGGATTGTAATGCTCCGCCCCTCTGATGCCTATCTCCTATCCATCCCACATAGGACCAAGCACCGGACGTGGGGTGACAGAGCCTTCTCCATATCTGCCCCCTCCCTCTGGAACTCTCTCCCCAAACTCATCCGAGACTGTACTGATCTTTCCTTATTCAAATCGCAAATCAAAACCCACCTGTTCAGAAGTGCTTTTAATGTGTGATTGTTTGTTTGTTTTTTATTAGGGTCCGAGCGACTCAGAAAGTCCCTATTTGTTTTATTTGTTTTACCTGTATTTTAGTTATTCTTATTTATTTATTTTTTGCTTTTAGGATGTTATAATTATGTGAAGTGTCTTTGAGTATCATGAAAAGCGCTATATAAATTCAATGCATTTAATGAAAAAAGGTTATCTAAATCCACGCAATCAAGTTCATACCCCCATGACATTTAAACAGAGGCACTCCACGGAATTCCCCACCCACAATTTACAAGAAAAATACACCAGCTACACATAAAACCTAATATTAAGATGATCACTCGTTAACTGTTTATGCAATAATCAAACAAGTTATTGCTTTCTCTAAATTATATGATGTGCTTTTCCACCATAAGCTATTTGATAGAGCATTAAGATGCCTGCTTTATGTCAAGGTATTCTTCATTTTCATCGTATTTATTAAACCCTAATATTGAGAGAGGCTTAATAAACCAAACAATGAAAGCTGAACAATACTGGAAAAGAATTGTATTATGATTAAGGTTGGATTAGCATGTCACGATGCACAGTTAATCTATATAAATTGGTATTGTGTACATTAATACTGTTTTGCTAAATGGATGCACCTTGGCAAAAATATGGTCCTGAAAACACCTACTGTAGCAGGAACTACCACAGAAGCCGCTTTAGTACTTTACTGTCTGTCTGATAGCCTCACAACAAATCAAGATGCAGTCAGGACACAAATACGGAAGTGAAGTTCAGATCAAAATGAAGTCTGAGTTTGAAGATGGGTGTGGTCGGAGCAAGGGCCCAGGGAGTAGAGGGTAGCAAGATGGTCTCCAGATACCTTTCTATTCACTGACCACACATGTGTGATGACCTACCACAAAACAACTTAACTGTCAGACCAGAGCATCATCCTTGACAACAACTTAAGAGAGATGAGATAGCTGTGGGTGATAAGGAGGAGATTGAAGTTGAGAGACGGGTAACATTGTTACCAACCGTGACAGCGATGCTAATGTTGTTTTTTGAGCTCAAATACCGTCTTGAGCATGCACTCATACAGACAAGTTACTGAGCTATTCCCCACAGGCACTACGTTACTCTTACAATACTGTAATATGCTAACATGTGGATTGCACTTAAACCCAGCCGTGGCCATTTTCACGTGGTAGTATTGCAAGCATCAAAGCTTGCACATGGCGTGGCTTTTTACAGGTTTTCTCCATCTATTCTCATTCTCATATGCCTCCTGGTGTAAATTCAAAGATGCCTCTCTGTAGTTTAAAGATATGCAGAACATGAATTACACTAAAATCAAACCCTCATTGGCCTGAGCATAACAAGCCTCTCAGTCCTCCCTCTTTAATATTAACATCACTGCTTCAATAATGAGTCTGAAAATTCATAAAGAATCATTCTGGTATAAAAATATATCAAAGTAATATAAGCAAAAGTGAACCTACATGGTCCGGGTGTGTTACTGTTGATAAATGTTTCCTCCATACAGGCCAGATATATATTGCTGCATCTTAATGATTATATTGACTGTAATGGATTTAGTTATATTACTGGTTTTGATTACATTATTTATGGTAACGGAAATTATAGCTCAAAGCCCACATCACGTGATGTTAATGTGGACTTTTGAGTTCAATGCTATGAACACCAGTAGCCCTGGATCCTTGAGCTTATACGAATTAACGTTAATGCTCACATATGATTTATTTAACTATTTTCTATTTTGTTCTTAATATTTGTCAAAATATATATACTACAAATATATATAAAATATATATAAATATATAAAAATACATTATGTATCTGTCACAGGTGATCTCTTTTTCAATTAATCAAAATATTTCTGCACAATCTCATATAAAATATGTTTCAGCATTGACTTGTTATTTCTCTTTTATTTTTAACAGTTATGAAGAAACACACATAAACTCCCTTCGATTCACTTCTGTAACAGGGTTCAGTAGTAACCAAAGGTCAGAGGTCACCTGTAAAATAGGTGTGAATAGAAAGGATGTAAGGAAATAATGAAACAATAAAGAGGGAAGATGTGAGTTGTATTTTTGGTTTTCTTTAGTCAGAACTATACTTGACAATAGCTTGTTTTCACACTCACAAGCAGTGAAGCTGATCCACCACATATACACCACCCACATTCCCTGCTTGGGACTCTTGATAGCAATACATCCCACACAAATATGTTGTATAGTTATAGTAAGCAAGGCTAATGTAAGAACTGTGTGACTGAATGTTGCCATACAGTAACTAGGTTGGAGGACAAATGAATGAAATGCATTGAAGGAGGAAAGTTCTACTTTGACATAGTTTTGCTGAATAGTGATGTGCCAGGACTTCAGGATATAGGGGAGTCCTTTTAATGCTATGTTAGGGAGGTAATCGGCAGTGGGTACGAGTGGGATGGGGCTGCACGTGAAAAGTGGGTCATTGCAAAGTCAACTCCAGATCAGCCGTCACACACACACACCTGATCTCACAGTAGACATGCCGTCACACACACACCTGATCTCACAGGAGACATTACGGCTGTTTAGTCTGCAGGTCAAACGCTGTCAGAGAGGTGCAAGTGAACAGTATGAAGTGGTGCAATATAAAAGCTGTGATTCAATTGATTAGACTGGCCTCTTGAGGAAATCTAAGACAGATGCATTTACATATTTTTAATATCATGTCAGTCTAATTACACAGAAAAAAATACACTCAAAACATTATGCAGAGCCCTTTGCAAACTGTCAAAGTGATGGAGGGCAGAGCAGGCGGACTGAGTAACGTGACAGTGAGCTATTTAGATGTGTGGCTCAGGGTTGTAGTAAGCAGCCAGTAATATAATATCCATCTCTTTCTCAGTTACACCCAGTCAACGTGGGACCTAAACTGAACAGGCAACCTAAAGAGAAGACCCAAAAAGCAGGTACTGTTATGTGACAGTAAATATTAATCAAATATGTGGGGTGTGGGGCCATAACAACAAACAGCTGGTCAATATAAAGCTGTCACAAATTAACTCTCATGTCATTTCAGACCCGGCCATTCACACCTGATCATCCTTCATTCCCTTCACCTGGTTCTCACGCCCATCTCACCTGCAGCCCATCACTTCATTAGTCTGTCAGTATTTAGGTCCCCTCACTTGCACTTGTCCTCTGCCAGATTGTCTTGTGTTTTCGTGCCAAGCTCTCCAGCGTTACTTTAGTCTGTATTTCTGATCCTGCCTGCCTGCCCGCCCGCCCGCCCTGACCTTCGATTCTCTGCCTGCCCCTTTTTGGACTTGTTTACCTCACAGAATGTAAAAGCAATCATCGTTGTTACCCCTGTCTCAGAGGCGTGCTTTTGGGTTCCAGTTTGTTACACCATTACAAAAGCAAAGAAAATATATACAATGTTCAGAGTTTGTACACAATGTTGAACACAATGATTGGAATTGGACATGGACACCCCCCATATTCTCATGTATGTTCATTTATTATTCATTTTATTGATTGTTTATTCACCTGGCATTTGATCATCTGCAATATAAACTGAAATGGTTTAGGAGGTTAATATATGGATACAATGAGTAAAGCTTATACAGGCACTTAAGTCAGCTCAGGGGTCCTTTGGGAAAGAGGCGAAACAAGTGTTTACTACGCCCCCGCTGATGGGCCACGCACATTGCACCGGACGGTCAAAGACAGGTCACCTTTAAACCCATAGACTTAGATACAGCCATGGGACCCGATTTGTGAGCATCCAAGGCTGCCACAGGCAAAAAAACACTATCTGAAATGTGACCAGAGCAAAGTAAACTTCTCTCAATTCTATACAAAGACATGCAGCAGCATCTTGCATATTCTGGAGCTGTATCAGAAGACCTGCTTGCTAACACAGAAAAATAACATTTCCTTGATAGAAACATGAGAACAAGTAGCTTCTGACATGTTGGGAAAGGCTTGAACCGAAGATGAAATCTCAGTTCGTTAAAACATGATTTAAGATTAAGTATGAAAGCACAAAGAGGCTGAATGAGAAAATCACATTGATCAGCAGGAAACACTGAACATAATTGGAGTGGATTCATAGTATTTTCAGTACAGCAGCATAACTTTGTAAAGAGGTGATTCAAGGTAACATGAATGCATACACCAACACTCGCACCAAAGCTAAGACCCACAAATCCAACACGCAAAGGGAGACCCGACCCCCACCGCTAACCTAAAAAGCTGTGGGATTACAGCTAAATCCAAGTGCTATTATGTATTCTCAATGCACACACACACATATTATTGCATTAAATAAATAAATATAAATTCTCTTTAACATTCAGTTCACCCTCATCCTTCCATTTGTTCATTAATGCATCTGATTAAGATTACATTGTCCTTTTCTTTCTGGCTAAACTTAAAATATGTTGCTTGTGATATTTGAAAATTATTCAACACAATTTTTGTTTGATTGATTATCCAAAGTTATTGTCCCTAACCAATACTACTTTCCAAAAATGAACTATACCTTATACAATATACCATTGCTCTGACTCAATTAGTGTGGAAAATACACTGCAAATACCAGCATCACGGTGAGACCAGATGTGTACATTTTAAGGATCCCCATCTCAAAATCTGATCCACACAGATGTGAACTGTGTGGCTCCTGAGCTGACGGGTTAAGCAGTGGGATGAGTGAGCTGTAGGTTTGAGAGTGTTTTTGGGCTTTGTCTGGAGGGCAGAATGAAGGGGTGAGAAATTAGAGGAAAGAGGATTACTGGGGCAGCAGGTGCTCTCTGATGCTCCATTTGACTGACATCCCTCTTTTGCTAATTGTGTGCAAAGCATCACTAAACCAACATCTATCACAGTTCACCAGCACTAGTTAAAATGATCTTTAACAATGACTGAGTGGCCTTTTGCTGGTCACACATGTATCATGCTGTGCACGCCTGACAGGCACAGAGACGTTGACCGAGACCGTGGCCCTGGTGGTTTGTGGCGTTGTGAATGTGGGAATGTTCATCTTTTAATTTGCTTAAGAGGCAGACATCTCGGTAATTACATTAAACCGGGGAGACAGACGAAGCTCTCTCTCTCTCTCTCTCTCTCTCTCTCTCTCTCTCTCTCTCTCTCCTTCTCTGTCCTCCCTGACGCACAGTTGAGAGACAGCGACAGAGAGAGAGATCTGCTCGACCGGGCCACTGTAAATATAGAGCAAAACGACTGACCCTCCAAACTTGGTGCATTGGCGCGTATTTGTCTCCATGTGCATGAAATCCCTAACTCCAAAATCCCCCCCCTCCAAATCCCCCCCCCCCCCCCCCCCCCCCCGCTCTCGCGAAGATGCAATAATCAAAATAAACCACGATCCGGATTTGGACAACAAATGCTGACCGGTTGGCATCTGAAGCCCCGGCTTGACTCCTGTCCAAAGCACATGCCTGCGCTGTTTTCAGCACTAATTTTGACAACGACCTTCCCAAAATATCAAGGAGTGTGCTGCACGTGACGCTGCGTGGCACAGAGGCTATGTGCAGCACAGACTGATTCCAACGTGTGTCTTCTATCCTTCTAATGTGAAGCGGTTCCGCTGGCAAATAAAAAATGCACTGGAATGATGTGACAATAAGTCGAAAATCAATTCCCAGGCCATGTGTTAAAGGTTAGATGGGGTGCCGGCACTTCACGACTCGTGCCGCCGTTAGCGGTGTCTGACAGACTGTGACAGCCCAAATGAGAATAAACAGTATTCCACACAGTCAAACAAGTTGTTTTGGTTTTGGCTCTCTGACCTGCCAGCCGTCTCTCCCGGACATTCCTCCACAGCAGATCCCAAGCCTTGGACGTGGAGTCCCGCAGCTGCTCGCTGATCGACCGCCGCAGCTGTAGCTTGGCAGACCTTCGCTGGGCTGTCATTGCGGTGCAGCCGGACGCATATCGCCTGACTAAAACCAGCCCTGCGCCAACACCCGTTATTCCTCAAGCCTCCCTTTATTCCACGGTGAACAGCCCCGGCTGTCCGGCTCCGGCAGCGCGCACCGGCCGCTGCTTCTGGCTGCCGCAATGGTCGTCACCGCGTCACCTGCACGAAGCTCCTCTCGAGCTGCGTCACCTTCCTGCACCAGCCGAGGTGGATGAAGTCCAATTCGTGGGTTCTGGACTCACTGAAGATATACCGGTTGAATTAATCCAGCAGTGCTGCAATCCTCAGCCCCCAGCCTGCCCGACTCCTCTGGAAGAGCGAAGGTGCAGCAATGTTTCAACATAACTTCTTTCTGTATGTGAGTCTGGATCTCTGACATGGCGAGCCAGATGTGAGAGGCGGACTCCCCCCTCCCCATGTGTAAGTCTCTCTTTCTCTCTCTCTTTCTCTCTCACACACTCTCTCTCACACACACACACACACACACACACACACACACACACACACAAGCACACACAAGGATCTCTTTCAATCCCCTTGATACACACTAATAACACAGTCATGCCACACACACAACTGAGATGTGTTGCTGGGAAAAGCTTTCTTTAGCATCTCTGGTCATTCAGTCACACATCTGACCTCAAGGAGCAGCTGTACGAACTGTTGCAACAGACATTCGGAGCTTCCGCAGCAACTGGCTTAAAAAGAGTCCTTGTTTTTCCTTTTGCTTCCCTTCCTTTCCAATGAATGGATTGATGTTTCAAGTCTTAAGTGACAAATACAAAGCAGAGGTACCCGAAACTCAAGTCTCAACTGCACTAAACGGTGTGCAATTTACAAGGACAGGAACAGGAGGACAGAACTTGAAGCATGGTAGCGGCAATCTTAGTTAGTGTTGTGACATTTTACAGTTATGCTCAGGAATAAGAAAAACACAACATAATGGACAAATAATTGGTTTCAGGTGATGTCACGACAAAGAGATAAAGAGGAGTGTACTCAACAGAATACATGCTCCAGTCTGACAACCTGAAGTGAAAGTGTACAAACATCAGCCGTCTGAGCTGTCTCTCTTTGTGAGTCACATTCACCCCTCTGACACGTCAAGAGCTTCACCCTGAGCTCCGAGTTACTCGCCGTGTTATCCCAGGAATGCCAGACCGAGTGATCAGACTGACCAGGACACTCCCCAGCTGCCGTCCGCCTGACACCATCGGATGTCCTGTTTGTGGCGTTGAGTTCCAGGTCAGCATTGATCCATGAGCCGAGACCTGATTCCACATTCCGGCCTGTCGAAGCACGCTCGACATCCAGAGTAGTCAGCAGAATCCTGCACTTATCTGGACACAGAATACCATTTTACTGGTATGGTCGTAAACTGGGCTATGAATAATGGTCTGAGGGTAAAAAATGTAACTTCACCCAAACTCTGAACTTGTAATATTAGGCACATCATTGCAATACATCACATAGGTGCAAGGCTAGCATATGTACACCAACATCATGCCAATTTTTTATTTCCATATGGTTAATTTATAAGTTTGTGTGCAGACGTGACACACAAAAAATGTCAAATATAGACTTGCAACTATCGATTATTTTTCCCATTGATTAATAATTTGATCTATGAAATAGTTGAAAAATGTCTGTCCCAATTTCCTTAAACCTAAAGGAACTTGGACATATTCAGGCACCCGGCATTGATCTGTGAGCAATGATGCCGAGGATCTCTCAAAAGAAGCTGCGGTGCACATCTACATTCGGAGTGAACCAATCACGTTGAGGATAGAACGTAAAGAAACAGACAGGTGAGGTGGTGAACCTGTGTATGTGCCATTAGAAGACCGAAAGCTGGCACTGTGTGGCACTAAATCATGTGTGCATTGAAAAGAGGTACAAGATAAACTACCAAATGTCTTGAGTCATGACGGACAAAAGCAGACTGACGCTTCAGGTGATGTCTGTGAGCCTTCTGCAGGTTGGCTGACATATCCCTTGTGTCCTAGATATTCAGGGAGAACTTATTCACTTCTAACCCATGCAGCCATCTGTCTGTCGCAGACGGATTACACATTTAAAGAAAAATCTGCACACAGTGGAGAAACATAACAGATGCAGATGCTTCAATCAAGGCTGAAAGGTTTGACGAGGATAACAATAGTGGGAATCATATGCTCCTGTTTGACCTTCACAGTGACAAGATCTCAAACCAACTGAACCCCATTGTGAAGAGGTTTTGAACCAACATCACCAAAACACCAAATGTGGGATTATCGGTAAAGATTGAGTTTCAGAGAGTTGGAGAGTTTATGCGGAGGAGCACTGAAGTTCAGATGAAAGTGACTTTGTGTTTTAAAATCATAAAATAAAGACTAATGTAATAACAGTCCAAATGAGAGCTCACATGAATATTTGATCATTCAAGTAAAAGGTGCTATAAGGGTTAAATGTGCTTTTCAGATGTTTTTACAGCTGCATGTGTGGTCAAAGGTCAAAACTGATACACACATACACCAAAATGGCTAATTTTACAACCATGAAACACAGCGTAACAACAAAGTGTAACATAAAACCTGAAGGTACCAGACAGAGTGACGGTATTACGTCCATCTTGTCAGTCAAAGAGACATAAATACACCATGTGACATACAGACAAATGCAAGTAAATATAACGTGAAATAATCAGAATACTTTGACATAACTCTGAGGAGGAGAGGATTAAGTACCACTGACATTGTCCGTGTTTTTTTAGATCATTGTAGACATTTACCACTGATATGTTTTTCTACTGGGATGAGCAGAAGAGTGAAAGAAAAAGTGCCCCAAAACATTATCTGGGGATAAATATCACAAAACACACTTTTGTGCAAAAATCGTTGAATGCCTGCTGACAGGGTCTGTGATAAGTCTTTCCATTTTTCAAAAGGAAACCACTAATTTTACATGTAAGCTTCAGTTAAATCGTCTTGGGAAGTGTAACTCTGCCTGTAAAAAAAGATGTATAAGGCTCTTTTAAATCTTAAAGCTTGACCCATAAAAGTCAAGATGTCTCGGGCCCTGCTGCTTCAGCTTTTACAATTCTTTACTTAATCTGTTTCTTGTGAGTGCCCTACAAAGGCTGTATATAAAAAGTGGTTGTAGCCACCGCAATGTGACCCATTGGTTTGTGGACTACAGTTTAGAAGCGTCGAGTCCGACATTTTGGCCGTCGCCATCTTGTTTTTTGTCACCAAAAGTGAAACGGAAGGTTGGCAACCAAAATGTTACAATTAAATTCCATGAACTGAAGACACACTGTGAAGGGTTCAAAGTTGACCGACCAATGCCGTGGTTGTGACCTTGCAACCCACAGCCATGTCCTAAAGCATGTCCTGCTTTATCGCCTATTTTACTCTCAATGGGACAATAATTTTCATCAGGCTGTCTTGAAAAAGACTTGAAACTAGAAATTGAGACCATCAACTCACATGTACTAAGGTAATATATCATGTGACAAGTAGGGTCATTTTTATCATAGAGTTCTGTATAGTTGGACTTCTTTTTGCAACCAGAGGAGTCTCCCCCTGATGGCTATTAGAAAGAATGCAAGTTTAAGGCACTCCCGCATTGCTTCACTTTTCAGACCTGGAGGTTGCTGCCTAGTCCCCTAATTTTATATAAAGGACATGTGACATTGCTAGAGTGCCCTTTCAAGGAAAAATAGGTTATCACCTCTACCTCTAGATTTCCATCACTGACCTTTAATACAAACATCGGTCACAATTTCTCAGAACGCCAGCTAAGAACGGAGAATTGTTTAACAGTCATACTGCTTTTCACAATACTTTTTTTTTTTTTACGGAAGGATGAAATGTCTTGTAGCACCATTAACTCATATGCTGCACAGTCTCTATTGATGAAAATACAATCAGACTGGGTAGATTGGACTGAAAGCGATGAAAGAAATCGTAGAAACAGAGGGGATTGTGGGTTAATGTCCAGAGACAGAATGAGTGAGAAATAAAATAGGCCCCGGGTCAGAAATGTAACACTTCAGTGGGAAAACCACAACACTATAAGTGACTTTGATCCAGGGTCAGTTTTGTATTTCTCCGCTGTGATGTTGAAGGCTATGTGGATGGTGAGTTGGTCCTGGAGGTCAACCTCTACTTGAGAGAAAACACCACGAGAACTATCTCACAGCAGCAGCCAATCAAAACACCAACCGAACCATTGCAGGGCTTAAACAGCCAATCAAAGCAGCACAATGGACAAATCCGAGATCTGATGTTCAGGATAAATACACAGCAGAGCATGGGCGTGTCCCGTGGGAGAGCAATCAAATCAGGCAGCGGTTCCAAAAATGAACAGTCGGGAAAGGTTTGGAGCCAGAAAAGAGGGAGAAGGTGCAGCAGGAATAGGAGGTTGGATTTCTATCTCTTCATCCTGTCACATTGCAGGTTATGCAATTGTATAATCAGCATCATATGTCAGAACATCTGCACAAACTGCATGTGATGGTCACAAAGATGCTCAATGCCATCTCTTGTATTATCGGTCTCCAATGGCTAGAAATGATTTGGCAAATTCTGCTGCAATCTGCCTGAACATCATTCAAACAACACATTACACTTTGGTATTTCTAAATCCCAATTACAAATGAAAACATTAATTAATGCCAGTTTTAGATGCATTTTGAATGCATTTGTACGTTCTGAACGTGAACCTGGTAGTTTCCAGGGGTTTCTGTCACTGACTCTCTTGAACTCTGATAGTATGACTGTAAAAGGTCAACAGCTGTAAAGGCACACAGATTCTGGGTTAGCGAATTCAGGATGATCAATGATTTAACTGGTCACGTGATCAAAGACTGTGACAAACGCATCTCTGAGCAGCCCACGACTCTCTCCCAGCTTCCTTAAATTGACATGTCTGCTCAGCTACTGTGCTCCCTCTTTCCCTGCCTCCTCCTCTTGCTCCGCCTCCTGTCCCTGCTCATTCTTTCTCCTCTTCATCCCTGCCACTGTCTCAGTGGTCTCTGTCTTCTATTTTCAGAAACACTCAGTGATTCAGGCCAAGCTGCTCAGCTCACTTGGCTCTACTGTTTGAGACTGAAACACAGGCGCATGCATACACCGCCTGTACTTATGCTGTATGTCACCTCAACAACTGCTTACTTGAAATCGTTGGTTGCACTACAATTAAAACTAAACAAAAGAGGAATCCAGACGGATAATCATCTTCATACAACAAATTCCTATCATCCTATAAAATAAATTGTCTGCAGCTTCAGTGAGCACCACCAGTCTGCTAAAAGTGGAAAACCTCAATATTAAATGAAACCATTGAACAGATGGCACTGCGTGACCTTGACCTAAATTCCAAGCTCATATTATAATCATGTCAACCCTGAGAGCACACACACACACACACACACACACACACACCTAATCATCTCACTATGACTCATATAGTAATTCCATATGTTGCTCACTCACTTCCTTGAAAAGCATTTCGAAGAGCACCGCTGCAGGAATCAAATCCCAGCATCTGTTTATGAGTTCATTTGTGATCGTGTTCTTTACCTTCCGCAACACAACATGAGCTGAGACTGTATATCTGGCAAAAAAGTAGCTCTGTCGAAAAATAAAGTTGCTTCTGAATATTTACATAGAGGTACAAACAAAACATCGACGGCACAAAGAAAGTATGTCTATGCTTTAAACATGGGAAAACAATCATTTAGTATTCAAGTGGTGATATTTCTAACCCGACCCTTGACTTTGATACACCAGAGTGACACTGTGATTGACAGGTGCTCCCTGCAAAAGTAAAGGCAGAAAAGATTCAGCAAGAGAAGAAATGCACAGAGGAAGACAGATGATGGTGCACTAGAGATCCAAAGAAGTTTGAAGACATTTGATTTTCCAATAGAAGAATGACTGATTGGAAACAATTCAGACTTTCCTTTCTGACATCTGACTTTGATCTTCATTCAAATGAAGAATGACAAAAAAAATGCATAAAAATAAATCAATGCTTATCACATGTCATCATAAAGGAGCCTGAACTGAAACAACAACATTACGAGGAGACAACATTATGCCCATCTGTTCACGAGGACTAGAATCAACAGTGTCGGCGTGTCTCTGTCAATATTTCTGCACCAGCTGTCGGGGAATGCTGCTCTGGTCAATTCCATCAGAAAAAATGGTCCGTGAGGAAAGTGGGTCAGGAGCTAATTCTGAATGTCTTTCCCCCATTCTCTTTCTCCAAGAACAAAACCTTCCCTTGTCCGGTATGCAAAGATAAGTGTGTTGACATCGTCCACCTCCTATGCTGAAGACTGGATCACCTTCAGCAGGAGATGGCTATCACTGTGACCTGTCTGAGGCAGGGGAACACAAAGCAGAGGTCTTGGCCTCAGGACCAAGGAGGAGAGATGATACAGATGGGAAATTGGGGAAACCAGGGTTTGGATATGGGAAGCAGACTCAACCTGAAGTATAAAGTATGGAACTTAATGGGGAGGGGTAGACACAGACAGATGGGGGGGGGGGGGGGGGGGGGGGGGGGGGTTTGAAAGCTGAGTGCGGAGGGCTACGGGGTGCAGACTGTGGTATGAAAGTAACAGGGCCGGGAGGGGAAACAATAGCTAATGGATACGGAGGAAACTCCACAGGTCATGGGAGTGCAGATCACATGCTGATAGGAGGTCTTGTTGCTGGGTGTCTCATTCTAAAGGCACTTAGGGGCGATATACACAAAGTGATGTTTTAGCTGTTAAAATAAGCATTTTAGCAGGAAAATCCTCAAGGACCAACTTCCTTCCTCAGGCATTTTCTCAGTGCTCGTATCGGGTTGCAGGACCACACGCAAACAAACAAGTGTGTAGAGACAACTCACAAATATGCACTCATAGGTGTGTCGTCAAACACACATGTCAACACATATACACACAATTACACAAGTAGTCGAGTTTTACAATCGTTCAGCTCCTTGTTTTGGTGTCATGGCCTGTAACTGTTTTGGTCTCCCTGTTGGTTCCAGTCGTAGCAGACAGCTACGATCAGTGGCAACGCTCTAAAAAACAACTGCATGCTGCCCAACCGGACACAGTGAGCAACTAGCTGGTGATCATAGTGGAGCATTAAAGCAGCTTGAGTCAGATCTTTCCCTCAGAAGATCGTGGAGACCAAACCAGAGTTAAAAGAAGCGTGTGAATTTTGGACAAATAAAGCCAATCTCCAAATTAATTTAAATCCTGCTCCATATCTGCTGGATGTGCAAATAGACAAATCTTTTCTGACACGTTCCCCGTAACAAATATATACGGTAATAATATGTCTGTGTTTAGAGCTTGTGTGTGTGTTGCTAATTTACCTGATAGCTTAGTTTAATAAAAATAAAAATAATGATTTGGGACTTTACAATTAAGACTAGAGAGCCAAGGTTAAATCATTTGGGATTATAGCAATATACTGTATATGCATAGTAAATGTGTGTTTATTTGTGTATTAATGCATTTGCATGTTGTGTTGCATGTGTATTCTTTACACATGGAGACACAGGGCAACAGAAGCATCACACAGGATTCATCGGGAGGTTTAGGGAGACACACAAACATTGACAGTGAAACGAATCAAGATGGAAGATAAAAATCACTTTGGGGGTCGAGTTACAGTTTGAACGATCAGAAAAGACAGCAGAGGGCAGACAGACAGAGGAAAAATTAAAAGGGAGAGGTGAGGGAAGACTGGTACTACAGCCAAATCCACTTCCAGACTTGTTAAAGCACTGCTGCACACCACTGCAATATTCAACACACACACATGCTGACTTACTCAGCCCCAAGTTAATAAGGGACCTCCTAGCATCACAAACCTTTAATGTATGTACTCTGGTAGCCCTACACATCACAGCTACTAACACACACACACACACACATGCGAGCGATAACACCACAACGAGCTACCACCATTAAGCTATAAAGGTTTATTGCAAGTTAATTGCTGAGCCAACTGCTTTTCTGTGGGAGGTATATCTTATACAGTGGAAGTAGTAGAGGTTTTCAGTCTCACACACACATTCATAGACACATAGACAAACTGAACCCTCTGACACGTTCAGCACTCGTACGCAAGATAAAAGAAAATGTCAAGGAAGTGTGAAACTTTGGGTTAAACATCAGCATGACATTACTTCAAGGAAAATGTGTCAGAAGTTAGCTTGAGCTCTACATCAGCTGAATCCCTCCAGTCAGACATATTAAACACATATTTACAGACATGCAAGGCCCACACCACAAGGATGAACGAACAATAAGTCGAGATTGCACACAGCTTCCCAGAGCGCTTTCCAATAACGTGAAAATCTGTTGGATTGTGTTTTTTTTTTTAATAATCCTGGACTGCAGTGAAAGTGTAGAGAATGTGTGTCAGTGTGTGTTTGGTTCATGCCAAGGTCATTCGTAGCTTATCAGCTGCTCTAAAATAGCAGCACTCTTCTAAAATATCTTTTGAGTGGCAAGTATAACCAGAGCAGTAGTGTTCTCGTCAGCTTGTGTGAAACAATGTCGAGCTGGAACAAAACAACGCACTCGACTCCCAATAATGAAATGTAGCAATGATTCATCTAGAAGGCCCATATTAGTAAACGTTCATTTTACATGAACAGTATATTCACTTTTTGTATATAGTTTGCCTGATGTATTCTTGATAATTTTTCCGAAATGAATTTTTTTGTATTCTATGAAACAATTCATATCTAAAATACATAATGCACTGTGGAGTGACAGATTAAAGTTGTTGTTATTGGTAAGGTAATTGCTTTGCAAGTCCCAAGTCAAGACCAATGAGTCCCGACTTGAGTCGAGGTCCTAAACTTTGTGTTTCAAGTCCTAAACAAATGTATTATTTGTAAGTCTCAAGCCTTTGCACTCAAGTCCCAAGTCCTGAACTTTGGAGTTCTAAAACAAGCCATAATGCACTCTTTCACAAAATGTATGGCCATTTTAACAACATAGTAAGAATATATGAAAGCGTTTACAAAAATCCTGATTGCTTTAAAAAAATTATATTTATTTGTTAAAACAATTTTTAAAACAAGTGCAACTTAACTGATAAAAAAAGAGATATGGGGAATTAAGTGTCGACTTTCTGTGACTGAATATTGTAAATGTTTGTTGGTTCAAGAAATGATTTGATTCGTGCCAAACGTTTTGAATTACATACTGTTTAATCTTTCGGCCTGGAGAAAATAATCAAGTGTTCTACGGCTCAAGTCCTTATGAAGACAAAAGTAATTGTTGTTAAAGTCCAAGTCGAGTCTAAAGTCATACAATTTGTGACGAGTCTGACTTAAGTCCAAGTCATGTGACTAGCGCATACACCTTTCCTTCCTGTGTGCACAACTCGATTGGATTGGCTGCTTAATTTCAGTAGTAGTAAGTATTCAAATTTGAGCTGGCGATGAATTTCATAATTGATTAGTTAGGTCTATGTTATGATGATTGGCATGTAACAGCCAACGATGCACCTTGTGTAGCTGACAGGATGAATCAAAGGAAATGTCGCCATCTCTGAAATAAGCATTTGAAAAGCAGCGGAGGCAGATTACAGGTTCATTTAAAACCAAATGGATGTTGCCCTGATGGATCTATTTTTAAAGTGAACCCTTTCTAGGGCTAACGCCATTCTATTAGACTTGGGTTTAAATGCTGGAAAATCTGGTTTTATACATGTGTTGCAGAGCTGAGGTAACAGCTGACACTGTGGAGGGGATCTTAAAGATTAAGAGATCACTCAAATGCAAATCAACTTTAGATCAAGCAAAGCGCTTCAGCATTTATCCCAAAATACTCATTCGTCTGTTATTGCATATTAATTCCTCAGAAAAAGAATGTGTTGAAAATAAATCCTTTGCAGGGATTAAATATTTTCCTCAGGGCAAATTTGATTTAAACCGCATACCATCATGGCATGCATTCCCTCATACACACACCCACAGAGCCACATTAGTCACACACAAAAAAGACATCAAAAGATATACGCTACCGATGATTACAAGAATCTACAGCCTGATGAGGAGACTCCCGGCAGAGAACACAGGTATGAACACCAGTACTTCTGGTTTAATCTACTAGAGAGGAATTCCCTGTTTATCTGGCAGGGAGCAGACTGAATGTCAGCTATGTGAGCAGAGATATGTGCATATCATATGCTGTCCCTTTGCAGCTAAGACGCGGCCCACACAGGCCGCTTACACTTGATTGATTAGACAGGATTTATGTCAAAAAGCCAATGTGTTTCCTCATATCAGAGGAGAAAATAAACACTCTCAAGAGAGAACACAAACCCAAAGCCCGAAAGCCCAAACAATGAAACTAGTCTACACTTCTCGCTCATTGCAACCATGTTTGTATGAAATGTTTCTGTCTCTCTCGCACAAACACACACTTTCAACCCCAGCAACGGCATCACCTCTGACCTCCTACAGCCTCTGGGGCCTCATTACCCAGACTGCACCTCTCCTCCGTGGACTATTGACAGTAATGTGACCCTTGCTGTGGTCATCGGAGACACCCCAAAATGTACACAACACACACACACACACACACACGTACAGACAACACACAAAAATAAACAATCCTGCAGCATGGCGAATGTGAGACTTGCTGAGTTACCGTTACTATAGTTGCCATGACGCCTGTGCATGTCAATCAAAAAGGGACACTGAGGATAAGAGATATGGACAGGGGTCAGAGTTGGACTCATTAATCATCTCCTCAGACTCTCATATCACTGTCTCAGGGAACTTGAGTCCCAGAGGGAAAAGCAAAAAAAGACAAATGCAATCACCAAAAAATAGATTAAAGTTCTTCTTAAAACAAGAAATATTTTCAATAAGAAAACCTTTGTTTTTGTTCTGGTGAAAGTATGATTAGCTTCCAAGTGTTATCACAAGTTTCCACCAAACCAAAACTTCAAAGCATAAAGTATTTGTTTTTTTGTATGAGCTTGCCCGCATATCTTTGTTTATGTACCTGAATATGTATGTGTTGTGGCAAGGCTGTGTGTGTATGGGCATGTGTTATACTAGAAACAGTATATCAATACTTCTGGGTGGTTGAGGTTTGTCATACCGGCTGGAAGTCCTGTGGGAGACATTCCCAGAAGTCCGGTTTTATCCCAAAGCAGGAATATGCAAACAAGCCAACTGAATGGATACCCCCCCCCCCCCCCCCCCCCCCCCCCCCCCCCCCCCCCCCCTCCCACACACACACACACACACACACACACACACACCCCACATACCTGCAAATCCACTGGTCATCCTGGCAGCAGCCTGACATGAACAAAAGAGAAGAAAACACACAGTGAGAACAAAGACAAAGCAAAACAATTGATTCACATCCATGAATGTTTGTGTATGAGAAGCTTGGGAGAATGTAAATTCAATGTCAGCCAAAGGCAAAGACTCAGTTTCCTTGATACACACACTACGCTGGGAAAGTGGCCCACGTTTAAAATGTGGTTCAACCAGCAGAAACAGAAGCGTGTATGTCATACAATCATATTGAAACACAGCAAGCCCTAAAAGCTTAATTGTTTGAATGTCAACCGGAGTTTATTGGAATTGGAAAAGTGAAGAATATGTTGTTTGAACAGCAACTAAAATCATAATAAATTATTAAAGTAAATTAGAGGAAATTGAAAAGGATATTGTCTATGTGTGTGTGTGTGTGTGTGTGTGTGTATGTGTGTGTGTGTGTGTGTGTCTGTGTTTCAGTGATCTCTTGGGAATCTGTGAGCTGATCTGAAAAGAAGAGAAGGAGAAATAGAGGGCATGACAGAAAAGAATAGGTACTCAAAATAGACAATGGTACCTAGTGTAAATAATAATAATAATGTAGACGAAGAAAAAGCGCGAGAGAAGACAATAAGATCAAAAACAGTAACAGTAAAGTCCATCAGCAACAAAACACATGACGTAAATATTCAATCGCTAGAATATTAACACAGGATACTAAAGCTTAGACTCTGGTTACGAGGAGTAGATTACACACACTTTAAGTCCAAGAATACACAGGAACTGAAAACAAATAAGGTTGAGGAACTTAAAGTTCCAGATGTATTCCCTTACTCGTGTGTGAAACATGATAAAAAACAGACTGTGTAACATGAACACTGCCACTGTCATAGGAAAACCCCACATCCTTCCAAAGCATGGGATTGGGAGCAAGAAACCTGCCAAATGATGCACCTGCACTTCTGCAATTACACAGGAAATCCTGCATGATTCCCAATGGGCTTCCCCCAGCCCTATAATTATAAACTGTAAATCACTAAACACACAAGGCATCATCTTACTTGTCAATTCAAGTTTTAAAACGACCATGTACTAAATGTGCAATGATTTAGGGTGTAATTTGTTACTAGTAAAAAGAAGAAATAAAAGAAAACTATCACTCGTTTAAATTATGTGTTTGTGAAATTCCTACTCAGGTAAATTATTAACCATAATATTTCTCAAGCAAAATGTAACCAGACAAAACCCTAAAATTGACACAAAAGCAAATCCTTTAAGTGTGGATAGCTTTCTGCAGTAGGATCAACAAAGGATCAACAAACAGCAACAATCTCACCAAAGGTGAGCAAAAAGTGATTCAATCACTACTCAAAAATATCACCTTACTACAGGGGAGTATTGAACAATGACATGCCCAATGCTGGCTTTTAAACATTGTAATTAAACAATGACAACAATATATTCAAACACAACTGAACTACTAAAATTCATCTACAAATATACGTGCGTGTGCCTGTGCATGCGTGTGCGTGCGTGCGCGTGTGCGCGTGCGTGTGCATGTCCATGTCAGTTTGGACAGCTGTGCTTTATCAGTCACAGTTGGGGGAAAATAAACGCACTCCTTAGCATCAGTGTGATCCCACGGCCCCTCCTGCTATCTCTACCTATCTACACTTTCACATATAACACAGACACACACACATGCACGGACACACATGCATATGTGTACACACACACACACACACACACACACACAACTTCAGGATTGAGTGCACGCTGACCAAATGCATTTTGTTCACATCTATGTGAGCAATGTTTTGTGATTTTCTTCGCTCAAAACCCATTATTGTATTTTAGTATTTCTGCTGTTTTAAAGATTTAGAGACATCTAAACTAAGATATAAAGTGACCGTTCGTCATATTTCCACTGACGAAGACCTCGTGATCCAAGAGGACCAAAGGACCTTGAATTTGCATTGTTTGTCAAACTACTATTTTCATTGTCAAGAATAAATGTTCAAGCTTAATATTTATGTGATCAACAATTATGAAATATCAATTAAACTCATTTCCCCATTGCTTTGCTCTTTACCTGTAGAGCAGTGGTGTATTTGTGCTTCACTGTTGCCGCAGTGCTGACACAGAGAAAGATGACCTTGCATACTGCTGGATGGAGCGGAGCTGGATTTACACAACAGCTGGGTACATGCAGACTGGACAGAAGCCCAGAGAGAGGGAGGAGGGGTGACGGAAGAAACAGAAGGGAGCTAATTGAGACTTTTTCAAAGACGAAAGTGAGCTTTGGGTAGAAGTCACCTGTGTAAGGCAAAGAATATACAAAGCAGTGCAAAGATCAAACTGTTGGCTTGGACAAAAAAGTCACTGTCCACAATTATACAGCCCAAAAGCGTCCTGAACCAGCTGGTTTCACTCAGAAGACTTTTCTCAGATGGTTAACTGGTCAACTTATATCACGTGTCTCTGAAGCTCCGGTCTGCAGGGTCAGCTGCAAAGTGGTAGATGTTGTTTAAAACCGCATCCATTCTGTTTCTAAAGCGTGAGTGAGGTATGAGTAAACAGCAGTCTGTAAGATGGTCAAATTAGGGTAAGCACCATATGCTTATGAGTGGTAACCTGACATAATAGTCAGTAGAACAAACATGTGGGTTTCACATGGGAGAAGCTGCAGTTTCTATCCATGTGCAGTGAATAGTCCGCAGGAAGTACCAAACACAAACGTTTTGGCAGACTCACTCAACCTTTTCAATACAACTCACAAACACTCTCAGACACCTCCACAAAAGGACAGTCTTGCTCACCCGGGCCCGTCGAGCATGGAGATGTGTAGGGGACGAGAGGGACGAGCGGGTCAGCGGCCTGCTGCGGGTCAGAGGTCGGGAGTGCCGCCTGGTCAGTGGCTCGAGCTTGTCCGGAGCTCTGGTGGTTCCCTTCTCTTGACTTGGCGCTTGACTCATAACCGAAGCCCTCTGTGAGGACATAGAAGAAGAAGTCAGATAGGGGCAAAGAAAAGGTGCTTCTTTAGCCCAACCCATGACCCTATCAAGCTAATTGAGGTTGAAAGTTCCCTTTTGAGTTTGGAAACAGTAGTTGACAAAACAAGTTCCTCTCAGTAGCTTTTCTGGTGCTTTCCATCATATCACATGATCTTCCTAGGGAGATGAAGTTGCCCGGTCGTCAAAATTCAGTAACATTTTCCATTTTTGCTGTGCACTGAAAGAATTTTTTATCCAAGTTCAGTCTTGCTTGGAAACAGCAGTTGACATTAAGGGGTCGGTTGTAGCTCAGTGGGGAGAGTGGTTGTTCCGTAAAAGCTCAAGAACAGCTGCTGAGTGGACTTTGTGGTGAGGTTGTTTTTGTCCTCTATAAAACTAATGTTTGATACAAGTTATAAATAAGGCAAGCCAGTCAAATATAATAAGATCAATTTCTTTCCCACATCAGGTCTTCAACGTAGCCACACCCGCTAGTAAGTAGTTATAAATTAGTAAAACGATCACCACGGTCAATCATACAAACACTCTTCCTTTTGCTCGTGTTTCTCAAGGTCACAACATATTCTGTTAACCCCATTAGTTGTTTTCCCTCTCCAAAGATAATGTGCATTTATAATTTTTCGACAATACGCAAGAAACTCTCCTTCTTCTTCATAATCTTCTGCATAATGCTGGCAGGAAGGAACTGCTACCCATTCTCCTCATTTATTTGTTAGCGTTAATTGCAGTTATGTCTCAATATAGAGGCTTTTTTTTTATGCTGTTGCACGTTTAACATCCGTCTCTACGTAGCTGCGTCTCCTCCAGGCTCTTACCCGAGTCCCTGTCTTCATGTCACCTGCCTCTTCAGCAACTCTCTGTGTCTCTGTTTGGTTTCTGTGGAGTATTTAGTGGAGCTGGTGCTGGTGGGAGTGTTTTAAGATATATTACACTGCTGATGATGTGTCTGCCCTTCTCTCTTACTAGAAAGCCCCCTTTATCCAGCCCATCCTCGTCCTTCTGTGTCTCCACTCAGTCACAATACTGGAAAGGTCATCCCTGCTTGACCTCATGACTCAACTACTGTAACCACTTCAGTGCTATGCTTCCCGCTCTCCCCTCTCGTCCAACACTGAGCTGATAACATGGACGTCTGTGAAAATGTGAGTGAAGAAGGAATGAGATACATTTCCGTAAACAGCGTGCAAAGAATCCAATCTTCAAATGCATGAACAGAGAGACATATTTTCCCTTCATCACAACGTACAATGCTTGTCTGTGTTGAAAATTCCCTTTCTGACCCCGTGGAGCACTTTCCATCATAGAAATAGCATGATGCCATTGCAAATGTTCTAACTATGTGCGGTCACAGTTAGAAAGCAACATCAAGGACAGTGTATCCTCAAAACAAAGTTGTGCAGTTCAAACTGAAAGTCAGTCTAATTTTGGCAGAACAGAATCTCTATCCACTAGATCCATAGTGTAAATATGTAAATAAATGTGTAAATACATTCTGTTGTTCCTTCTGCACCCATTGACGTGAAAGTGACACAGTTGGAGGCAAGGAAGAACCAAAGAGTGCTACTTCAGCTTTGGAAGTTGGGGAACCCAATGCTATTCATAAAACGCCCTTGTTCTCTTCGTTTGTGTTACGTATCCAACGGCAAAAATGGCATCACAAAATATGAATACAGAGGATGTGATAAGGAGGAGGATTTTTAACGGCTTACATTTTACAATGTAGATTTCGTAGGGTTTTGACTGACTTGGATACTCTGTTCAGCCAGAGAAAGAGGCCTCTCCAGGCTGCAGCTGAGAGGAGATGGCAGGCGACGGACAACGCCGTGGTGGCGACTTGTCAATCACATCCTATCATTGAAGAAAACTCGAGACTAGCAATTGAGATCATAAACTCATGTTTACTAAGGTAATAAATCGAGTAATTTTCTCATAGACTTCTATACGATCAAAGTGTCGCCCCCTGATGGTTATAGATAGAATAACAGTTTAAGGCACTTCCGCATTGGTGGATTAAATACAGTTAATGTAATGAGGAGGGATGGTGATTAAGGTATGTTGTCTGATTACACTACAGTCACAGAATACTGGTTGCAGTGATGTCAGTTATTTCTGCAGTTTTTTATGTATTAAGCACTCAACTTGCAATAACAAAAACACCATTGTTGTTAGAAGATAGATATTAAACTACTGAACTGTTATTTATTTATTCCAATAAATATTGATTTTCTTATTACTCTGCCCTGCACCCAACTCTGAATGCCTATTACTGATTTCTTTAAAGAAAGTGAGGCATTACCGTTCTGGGCTGGGGTCATTTAATCTTTATTACCCTGTAAATATTTCATATTTTCGGGATAAATAGTCTCTTCGCTCCTCTTCCACTACAAGGCAGGCAGGTGAGCTGAACATCATCATTGATTTTTCTTTTTATTGATCGTAATATTGTGTTGTATTGCTTATTTTACCTTCATGGGTTGCTGCAAAAAATCTATTCCCACTGCAAATCAAAGTGTTCCATAAAAACACTTGACAGATAATATGACACGCAATGTGTCTGTTTTACTGCGGTTTTACTAGCTCACCAGACAGTTTGATTAAGATTAGCGTGATTAAATGCAGCTTTTTATAAGAATTCCTACAGTTTTGTGCTGTTGGTTTAAGAGCTATTTGAGGTTACCAGATTTACACTTGGTGTGCATAATGAGGCAGCTGGAATGTAATGTGAGAGGACAACAGAGGAGCCCAGCACAGGAGCTGGCTACTGCCTCCTTCCAAAAAATATTTTAAATAAACCTTTAAAATAACGGTAGACTGGTGTGGGCTAAGCTCTTATACAGGACCTGTAGTTCCTGGAGGCTTGATGCTGTTTCCAGATGGAGGCCAGACGAGTCAGAAACCATGTGATTTAGGAAAGGCTTTAATGGTGGAAAAAACATCAAGCTTGAAGCTCATCCAAACTATTATTCTTAATTAATTCACTATTAAATAGGAGAGAGACTAGAGGAGACTGCAAGCCTGGCAACCCATTCCTCTTAGTGGGCCCATTGTGGTGAACTGTAAGTTGACTCAATGGTAAATTCTTCACACTTGAGTGGGTGTGGCCAAGATTGATATGATGTAAGTATTTATGAACTTTATAACTATATTGGTATATTAGTGCCAGCCAAATTACCAAAGATGGAGCTTTGGGATTTTGGCTACATTGCCGTCGAATCAAAACAATCTATTTTATCTATATCGTATGCGATTTATAAAGTTACAGTTTAAAAAAGGAGTGATTACTTATGAATACATATACCTACATACATGCAAGACTCAATTTCAGTTTCCCTTGTCTTGAACAGAAAGTCTATCCAGACTCCTCACGTCACCTTCATGATTGTCCTGTTCATTCATTCATTTATTCTTTTGTTCATTTGTTTCTATCATGATTCATATCAAAGCCTGTTTAAAGCACCATATACATAAATAAGACTTGACTTGACTTAACATTACTTTACTCACCGTGGTGCTCTGCTGCTCCTCGCCAGCATTGGAAACATCAGAATCAGCGCTTTGGACTTCCTGGATTCCCTCATTGAGGTGGTCCAACCTTTCCATCAGCAGGGTCATGGAGTCCCCCTCAGCAGCCTGAACACACAGGTTAAAAGACACAAACACACACGTGAATATGGTTCAAGGACAGTCTCTGGGGTTAAACCTTGCACTGATATATGCTGGTCTTAAAGAAATCTGCTGAACCTAACTCAACACACGCTCCTCATCCTACTCCACCCTTCATTGCCTCCAGCCTATTCACACAAACAGTGTGCTTTTTCAGCCCGTCTAGGGGTACACGGTGTACCCTGCACTGTGGAGGAGGTGACACCTTCTTAATGAGATTAATTTAGAGCGAGGACAAGAGAGGCTTTTGATAGAAGAGAAACGCCTAAAGCCAAAGATACCTAAATAAACTGCCTTTAAATAATATTTAAAAAAGCAGTGTGCACAAAGCACATTATTTAAATGTGTTGTAATATCTGTCCATTCCATACAGCTCAGTTATGCACATACCTAAACCCTCGCTTTCCCTCTCTTTCCCTCTCCACTCATTGGGCATGGACTCTGACTGAGACACTTGTTCACTGGCCTTCCAGGAAATGAACAAACTGCTTTGTTTTTGGGCTCCGCTGCCAATCCCAGAGTCCCAGAGGCTGATAGCAGTACATAGGGCCCCTTTGAGGAGCTTGAAGTCCTAAAACAGCCCCCTCACTCACACACATACATGCATGTAGACACAAGCGTGCCCTCGCCTACCCAACCACCCAACCACTCACTCACGCACACAAACAAACCCTTCTGTCCACTCCCATTCCCAAACCCATCATGGTGACCAGTTTAAAAAATATCTGCATCAACAGCTTTGGCAGTAAAGCCATTTCCTGTGTGTTACAGCCCCCACATCTCCAGATTCCTACACACAGAAGGCTGTCTCTGTGCAGCAGGGTGCTATTTTTACCCTCACTATGGGGGACATATCCAGGGCGAGGGGAGAGCACAGGGAGAGGAGGCTGTTCTGTGGCATGAGTTACTGCAAACATGAACATTATACGTCGAGTGGCAAGTGAAAGTACGAATGTGAACACAAGTGCACACCATGGCATGCGCAGACTCCCATTTGCACACTTACTTTCCACAGCAGAGTGCTCTCAAAGTTCATGAAATGTTAATAGTCTTCTAACCACAGTATATTTACAGAGCTCTTAATGCTTCACTATATCTCTGCTACAAGACCATTTCATTATCAGTCTGAAAGTTAAAAACACTCAAGTAAAAGCATGAATAAATAAAGAAGTGACGCTATCCTTGGTCTGGACATTAAGTGTACTCTCAATGAAAGGCATGTGTCAATGAGAATATCATGTTGGTACTGTAACTAAATTATAGTAGAGGGGAAGTAGGCACTTCCAAAGGCTTATTGAGAATGAATCTTTAAGATAATCAAGTCACGCCTTCTATGAAAAACAGATCATAGTTTGTATGCTCAAGTCAGAAAACATTCAATTCTCTTGGTAAAAAAAAAGCTAAATTAGTTGAGACAGTAATGTACAGGGACCACGGCTGAGATTTAAAACACCTACAGAGTTTGGGACATGATGGGAATACTGTCTTGAAAGCGGACTGGAGTATGACAGCTAAGCTTGTAAGATTCATGTCACTCTAAATGCAGCTTAAATACTTGATTTCTACCCTAAATTGTTGCCCACATTGTGGAGTGTGACGAAACTGCCTGAACCTCGATATTCCAGGAATGTGGAACCACAATGGGGTCTCTTTGACTTAACAGGTATTCAAATGAGCGCTCTCAATAAGTGACCTTAAAAGCTACTTGGTCAAACTCTAAGAACGACATCACAAAAGGAGCTCGGAGAGAACAAATCCTTTCATTTCAAGTCCAAGAGAGAAGAACTGTGTGCCAGAGGACTGTTATGGGAAGGTGCCAGTGTCTAAGGGCTGCTCTGACAGGTGTGAGAACGCCATCAGGGGCTCACTCACACTACACTGTGGATGCCCGCTGGTACGGTGCATGCTGGGAGGTGGTGATGCCAGGCCAGAAGAAAAATGAGAAGAATTTATGATTAAATTTATACCTGCCAAAATATTCCTTTCTATTCAGTTCCCCCTTTTCTTTCAACACGTTTTTCTCTTTCCCTTAAAAAATAAAAATTCCAAATATTAACTATTTGGGTTAAGATATTTTGGAAGCATAATGGACAATGTTATGATGAGATTCATTTTTGCCATTTCCAACATAACTGCCAACAGCCAAAATCAAACCACTGACATTGCTACAACATAATATTAAACACATGCATGTTTGCACCTATGACCACCAACCCATCAGGATGATGCAATCCTTTATATTGTTCCAAGCTAATATTGAAACGTTAATGATATTCAATATATTTACAATTACACTATTTTAAATGACTGGAAAAAGCATCAAAGTAGCCTGGTAGTTAAGTGGAAAGAAGATCATGCTGAACAGTTTGACACAATCTGCTGCCCTCTAGTGGTAGAAAGTAGGTTTCACAGTTACAGAAAAGGCCTTTTTTTTAACTTATAACAGTTTGCCACATAATGAAATTAATGACGGATCAATGACATTTAGCTACTTCTCTTTCAGGCTCGTGGCTTCCTGAGAAACTTAAATAGATCAGAGTCATTAGTGATTTTTCTCCTATGAGAAGTCAACTTGTCTGCTGTGAAAAAGGCTTATCGGCAGTGCAATGCAACACAGGCATGCAGCTACTGAACTGCTTTTACTGGTAACTCTACACAGTGAATAGGACTTCTTTGTGTTTGTTATCATTCTGCTCCTGTCTTGTTTTTCTTACCTGTTTTCCATTGTTCTGCTGTGTTTCCTCTTCCTCCTGGCTACCTGTGACCTCAGGTTTTCCCTTGTTGATGGGCTTTTGCCAGCTGCCAGATGCAGCACCGTTAGGCTGTGCATCCTGTCTCTTCCTCGAGCACTTCCTGTTCCTGCTCAAGTTTCTACGGTGGCGACTGACCAGGAACTCCTTATATTGTGACGCCTGAGGGAAATCATCGTCCTCGTTATCTGCGCCCTCTCCCTCCTCAGTGGTGGATGAAGAGGACTCTCCAACGTCAGAGATCACCTGCTTGTCAGTGCCACAATCATTGCCACAGAACACAATGGCACTTGGCTTGTGCTTTACTATTCTCAGCAGATCCAAGGAACAGTCCTGTGATGCGTTCACAGATGCCGGGAGATGGTTGCAACTGCATTTATCCATGTCGCGACATGTTCCAGGAGCCGTGTCTGAACTCTGTCCATTCCGCTTTAAGGCAGGCTTGGTTGTGTTACAGGGGGAGCTGATGTCCACCTTCAGCTCCTTCCATCTTTGAGCATGACTGGCAACTGCACCCGGAGCGCAATGTAGCAGAGCAACGGGTTCAGACATGTTGGAGCTTTGAGTCAAGAGGGGAACTTGAACTTGCAGGTCAGCCAAAGGGACACCCACAGCCTGGGGGTAAATATGCCTGTTAGGTTGTTTCTGAACAGGCAATGCAGCTACTGGGCCTTCATGCATCACGAGGGAACCAGTCCTCATCTGTTGAGCCCTTTATGGTGAGTACAGTAGAGGCTCATTCAAACAGAGCCAGGTGAACTGTCGTACAATGTACAGCTGCTAACAGCATGTCTGAGTGGATGACATTTACACTTTGGCCCACATTCGAATGGCCCAAGAAATTCCTTTGATACCTGAGATGGAGAGAAAGAAAGAGACACAGGACATCACTTTGGGGGAAATGATTCATACAAACATTATATGCATATGTGCATGTACAATCCAGAGTCATTTGATTCTGTAAAGGATGTCTGGATTTGCTTACAGGCTCGACTGCTGCTTAGTTCATCGGCCGATCAATAATTTTCCTCTCAGTGAGACGTGGTTCAGTGCTTTGATTTATTTAAGCAAAAATAGCTTTGCCACTATTTTGAATATGTGAATACTCTCCTATTGGTACTAGATATTAGTTAAATAGTTTGTGCTAAAATAATCACAAATGTGACTGGCCTATGCCAACGTCCACAAAGTCAAAGAAAACCCTCATCCTGAGGCTCTTTAGACAAATGAACTGGGCTCAAACACATTGTTTTTTTTCTGGTGGATATTTCCTTTTCCTTGCCTGCATCTTCTTTCTTTGTCTTTCAAACTCGCAGTAGAGGGTCTTAAAATTATGTTCACTGTTAAGCACAGACAGCATGTATAAGTGAAACAAACTAATTAGTTTCCTACAGCAACAAAAAAAAGGGTTCCCAATCAATGTAGGCCACCTGTCAACTGGTCTGTGAAAAATAATACTCTACATTAATTTAACAACATCTTCATTTCAATAAAAATCTTAATCTCAATATTAACCATAATGGAGCATCTCTGACTGTAATCTTTTTCTTAAAAAACATTCAGGGAACTATAGGCTGCTTTATATAGAAACACCAAATTAATATTTCAACATACCAGATATTTTTGTACATGAATTGTGTCATCGAAGAGCACATCCAGCGGAGCAGTCTGAAGGTAACACAAGTATCCAGCGGAGGCAACGTAACGCTGATATGCTGCATGAAGCCAATGATACAGAAAGAGTGAGTTTACCTCTGAAAAGAAAAAAAGAAAGAGGGTTGAGGAATGCTCTCCCCTCCTACATGAGTTCCACAGGCAGGTGTTTGTGCTACCTGTGTGTGTGTGTGTGTGTGTGTGCGTGCGTGCGTGCGCGCGTGCGTGCGTGCGTGCGTGTGTGCGTGTGTGTGTGTGTGTGTGTGTGTGTGTGAGAGATAAATAATGCACTCAAAGCTACTGAAATATAAAGTTATGTTGTGCAAATGATCAAACAGATTAAACAGCTGCACATACATAGAAAAAATAAGACTTTGATTAAAAGGCTTGGGGTCTGAGTTGCACCTTTCACTCTCCCCATTCCTCCTTTTCACTCAATGATGTATAATACCACTCCAGGCAAAGGATTTCCTTTACCTTAGGAGCACATTCCTCATCAACACAGGAGGTTATGCTTTTAACATGTTCTTATCTTCTCTAAACAATCTCTCAGTTCGTACAGCAACGCTGTGAGCGAAAAGGACTTTAGCTCCTTGGAAAACTGACAATGAACTCTGAAATTCCTCAAGTCTGCCAGCAAACATAACATTTTATTTTACTGTAGGTCATGAGTACAAACATGTTATTTGACCTTGAGGATGCTTCTGCTTGACCTTGGTCTTGGGAGGAAGAGATCTGGTCAAGGTAGAGGGTGTACTAAGATTTAGAAGTTAAGTTATTCTCAATCACTCTCTGTAATATCTCTCCACCCACAATCATGTAACAATACATTATTCACAGAGTGCTAGTGCTTATTGAGGTACAAGGATATCGTCTGCGATTCATTCAAATAGAAAACTAGCCCAGAGATGTAAATGTTTGCTGCAGTCTAACTATCACAAAATGGCATTTGAAAGCAGGTCTTTGGGTCTTTACACATACAATAATGATAGTGCAGTATTTATCCTGCATATTTAACTGCTAAGTGTTTCTGAGTTATTGAAAGTCGATAATTTTCACAACAAGATCGCTGATTTATCGCCGTAAAAAGATAATTTAATCTTTAATTTATCAAATGAAAAGGCCCCAAACCATGTTCCATTGGGAATGCCACTGGGTTTTGTGGGTGACCTGAACCCTTGAAATACATGTAATACCTTTTAAAAAAGACCATCAGCACAAGTTGAACTATCTAGCAAACTTATTCATGACTCAAATTGATACTTGTGAATGAACATCAAAAGTTATCTTGCATGAAGGAACTTGATAAACTTCCACCGCCAGTCCCATATGTTTCACTGTCCCACATTGCGGTGATGATGGAGGCTAATTAATTTAACTCAAACATGTATGTCAGTACCAGCTACGCCAACCTGCTGAGACATGCTCCAACATTTACAACATTCCTGTCATGGAAAGGTATATTTAGCTGGATCATGCTGAAGAAAAGCAGTGAAAAGAAAAGGCTGAGATAGGATGCTGTAAAAAAGAAAGAAGAGGATAATGAGTATATATAGCAGCTTATGATTGTCTTATATAAAGTCTATTAATGAATTCCCCTGAGGGAAAGCACATAAACGTGTGTCAAGACTACTGCAGACATACCCACACTGAATTGTGTAAACTGTGTTATCTTGGCAGTGTGTACTGTAGATAAAGTGTAAAATATTAGATAGAACAAAACTTGATTTTGACAACAAGCATTCACATGCATGAAGTCAGAGAAGCAAAGAAATCATCTGCTTTCCAACTTTATCACTGCATGAAAGAAAACATGCTATTATAATTTGACACTTTCTTGCCTGGTGGCGGAGGACAACTTTCATGAATGCACTATGTGTAAAGTTTCTCTTTTTAGATGGGGATCATAACATAATGACATTTAATAAGTGTAATATATAAAGCAACACATTTAGTGAGCTCCAAAAAAAACTACCAACTCTCATTCTCATTATGGCTCGGAATGACCTTACGGTGACATTATAAGCTTTTGTTTTTGTTAAATGGAATTAAATTCTCACATTCCTTGGTGGTATCATTTGAACGTTACTGTATTAACTGTAAACGCATGCAAATCTCCTGCAAAAAAATAAATATGTTATCTTTAAGAGACAGAGATTATTCTGCTGGTGGGTTTATAGGTGTGACGTTAGAGACTTGGTCCCTTTTAACTCTCTGTCCTCCCCCAGGTTTTCTCCCAACGAGAGTTGTCTTTTCCAGGTCTGTCCTGTATGGTATACACACACATCTATTTACACCTGAACACAACATCAGAATTCATGCAAGAGTGACAGTGGTGGAGGTCATCTCTTGGTGGTCTGCTGGAGAGTTGCATATCATCACAAAAGACCAGTGGTGGAATGTAACTAAGAACTATTTGTGACATACTTGTACATGAGTATTTCCACTCTATGCTACTTTGTACTGCTTTTCCACTACTTTTCAGAAGGAAATATTGTACTTCTTTCACCATTGCAAAATATAATGACTGTCTGTGACTCTGGGAATATCGTGGACAAGCTGTACATCGCTAGCTGTGTAAGATTGTATAAAATGAACAAATACTTCACAATAAATAATTCTGCCAAAAACAGTGAATCGCTATCAGATAAAAGACATGTCTGGTGTCTACTAGCCTATTCACAGCTTTGTGTTTGCCACGATGAGGGTGGATTTACCGCTCGGCTGTCGCCTTTTTGACCCCTTCGACTCTCCGTAGTGCAAGCGGAAGTAGCAGCGCGGGTTGTCTACTGGTTGCTTATGAATACTATTTCGCGGGAGAGTTCGTTAGCCAGAGCCAGGCTGTCAACACTGACAGTTATTACATTCATAACACAATGAGTTTGTGGGTGGACAAATATCGACCGACGTCACTCGGCAAACTCGACTATCATAAAGAGCAAGCGACCCAGCTGAAAAACCTGGTAAGAGGACCAACCTGCGATGTTAACTAATCAGGACAAGTTAGCATTAGCATACTCAATAGCTGCGTATAGGCTATCGATTAAATTTAATTTAAGTCACATTAACGTTAAATATAAGTTGGAGAGCAACCCGAGTTAAACTAGCAAGTTAATGACATCATTGTTTTAAGGTCACGTTAACGTTTGGTGCCACTATTGATGGATTCACATCACAATGCCCTTCAGTTTTGTAAATGTGTTATCGTAGTGTGTACAACACCAGGCATTAGAATAAATGTGGCGCAAGTCATCTAACACTACCATGTGGCATATTAAGGCAATGTATGTTGATGACATTTTAGTCCAGTAAAGTTTAAGCAACATTTTTTATATATAATAAAGCAAACACTCTTTCTTTTTAATGTCTGTTTCAGGTTCAATGTGGTGACTTCCCCCACTTGTTGGTGTACGGGCCATCAGGTGCAGGGAAGAAGACCCGCATCATGTGTCTGCTGAGGGAGCTGTATGGAGCCGGGGTGGAGAAGCTCCGCATAGAACACCAGACCATTGTGGTGAGAGGGGAAATATATATATATATATATATACTACGAGTCACTCCAGACTTCTCTGTCCCCATGACAACACTATCAAATTGTCTGACGAAGGCTTACTTGCAACCCTATTTTTGTGTTTTTCGTCTCTAGGCTCCCTCAAAGAAGAAAATTGAGATTAACACGATAGCCAGCAACTATCACTTGGAAGTCAACCCAAGGTAACTTAATGATTAATAAGTAGCTCTGTACATTTACTCAAGTACTGTAATCACAGTTTGGAGGACATCATTTATCTTCATTTCAGAGAAAATGTTGCATTTTCTACTCAAATGCCTTTATTTTAGAGCTGTAGTTGTTTGTTACTTTGCAGATTAATATTTATTAATAGGACTTTATGGTTGAGTTATTATTAGCCATCTACTCTACAAACTTATGTTAGTGGTGCACTTTTCCCCTGTGAATGGTTTGTTTGGTCACTCATTAAAAAAAACTGAGGTGCAGGACAAGACAAGTGTTGGATAAGAAAGAGACTTTAGTTCTTCAAAGTGTGTGGCTTTTGTGTTTAGCAGGCTGCTGTCTGGCTCAGTGAGACTGTAATTCATTTTCTGTTGGGACATTAAGTATTTCTGTTCTGTTTCTAAAAGTGATGCTGGAAACCAGGACCGCGTGGTGATTCAAGAGCTGATTAAAACTGTGGCTCAGTCTCAGCAGATCCAGACAAGCACACAGAGAGAGTTCAAAGGTAAGAAAGACGCATACCGTTGTGTCACTTTAACTTGTGATTGCTGGTCCATGTCTAAGAATGGTCTGTGGCTCAGTGACAAACATAATATCAGACTGTCACTGTTGTAACTGGCAAATGTTTGGTTTTAGTGGTGTTGCTAACAGAAGTGGACAGACTCACAAAGGATGCCCAGCATGCATTGCGCCGAACAATGGAAAAGTACATGTCCACCTGCCGTCTCATCCTCTGCTCTACCTCCACCTCGAAAGTCATTGGGCCAATTCGGAGCCGTTGTCTGGCTATCAGAGTTCCTCTGCCGAGCACAGAAGAGGTGAAGATGATGTGCTCAAGATTGTCACTCGTAATCATCTGAAAGTTGCACGCCTTAAAGATTGCTGCGTAAGTCACAATCAAGACTACGTTTCACCTGTTTACCCCTTGTCTCCTGTGTTATTGTTGTCAGGTCTGCAGTGTTTTGACATCAATCTGTAAAAAGGAGGGCCTGCTCCTTCCACCTGAGCTGGCCAAACAAATCACTGAGAAGTCTGGTCGCAACCTCCGCAAAGCCCTTTTGATGTGTGAGGCATGCAGAGTGCAGCAGTACGTTTTCACAGAACATATTATCATTCCTTCACATCATACTCCTTGGATTAGCATGGGATATAAATGAAAATGGTTTACTTATTTAGACTGCATTATTCTTTCCCAGGTATCCCTTCTCGGCAGACCAAGACG
Source organism: Cyclopterus lumpus (assembly GCF_009769545.1). NCBI lineage: Eukaryota > Metazoa > Chordata > Actinopteri > Perciformes > Cyclopteridae > Cyclopterus > Cyclopterus lumpus. Next base: position 12,514,977 of record NC_046979.1, read on the forward strand.
TCCCGCAGACGGACTGGGAGGTCTACCTCAGAGAAACCGCTAACGCCATCGTCAGCCAGCAAACCCCTCAGAGGTAGGAGAGGCAAAAAGAGAGAAAGGAGCTTTAGTTTGTTCTGTAGCAATTAAGGAAAGTGGTTCAGATTTGTGGGTGTATTTCACTGCTGAATCTCCATCTGTGTCTGTTCCAGGTTGTTGGAGGTTCGCGCCAGGCTATACGAGCTGCTGACTCACTGCATCCCTCCTGATATCATAATGAAGGTATCGTTCATCTTCCGTCATAGTGTTAAAAAGGTTTGCAGTGATGTTTACGTTCAGGATTATTCATTTTTCTCGTCCAATCCTCAAACAGGGTCTGGTAACAGAGTTGCTGAGTAACTGCGATGGTCAGCTGAAGACAGAGGTGGCCCACATGGCAGCCTACTACGAACACAGACTGCAGCTGGGCAGCAAAGCCATCTACCACCTCGAGGCCTTCACCGCCAAGTTCATGGCCATCTACAAGAAGTTCATGGAAGACGGTCTGGATGGGATGATGTTTTGACTGATGATGTACTTTTCCTCAACAGCCATTGTTGATTTTCTGCTATCTTGATTTATTGCCCCGACAAGACTTCCATTGGACTTAATACAGGTTTGTATTATGTAAGGCTCGGTGGTGACATGAACATAACTCACCCAAAAACAAGTCGGTCTTACAGTTTGTTGCTTTTTGCCGTGGATTGTTGCCCAGAAACTCAACTCAGCACTGCACATAGTTTGTAAACCTTGAACTGTCACTCTAGTGGGGTTAAACAATGCAAACTGAGCAGTTTTGATAGTAGCAGGCAATTCTTTGTATTAAAAACATACTGCGAGGATGAGATGTTTCCCTAAAAATCTGTATCAGAACATAATAAATTACTTTGTTTATATAAAAAAAAGTCTGGTGGTGTTCCCTGAAAATGACCAGACATGGATTTTATTATTGTGAACAAACACGACAATCTGTACATGAACCCTAAATGTTACATCGCAATCATGAGTTTGACAAGAGCGGCCGTGGCGTCGGATATTTTATGACATCACAATGCGTACATTAGTTTGATGTTGCTCTAAGGTTCCCAGTATGTGAGACAGACAGGAAACATGTGGAGAGAGCGAGGAGGATTCATGCAACGGCCCAAATTAAGCCAGGGCTGTTAGTGTTTTCACCTTCTTATTTAAGGAAATGTTTTGTCAAGTAATCAAAACAAATACTCATTACAGTCACTACACAAACATTACAAATATAAAAAAGTATTTTTAGATGTTCTGTCAACCCATGAAGGCCGATACCAACACGTTTCCTTCTTTGGATTCTACGGGTAAATTATCTTGTGGAGTGCAAGAGGTCTCAAATGTACACCACTCACGGGATTTGAAGAGGCCATCCTGTGATATACACATCATCTGGAACCGATAACAACAATCAGCTCAGTTTTATTTTTTTCTTGAGTAATTTAGAAAAAGAAACCCAAAGTCAGTCATCAGTAAGACTCTTTGTGTCTCTTGGCTGTGTAGTAGATAATGAGGCCCAGGGTGATCAGCACCCCTGAACCTACCAGAGTCAGGAAGCCCAACACAGGCCTCTTGACCAGCACATGGCAGCCGATGCAGGGCTGAGGCATGCTGGGACACTGTTGGGGTGCAGCTCCCTGAATAGGGAAGCCGTTGTGCTGGATGATGTTGCGATAGTTGGAGAGAGAGGCCTTGATGATGACCTCCCCGTGAACGTGGCCGTACAAGCCAAAGCCCGGGTCCCTTTGGTCGCTCAGGGCGTATGCAAAGTAACCTTTCAGGTTTACGCCATCCAGAGTGTACGCTGAGGAGGAGAGAAACATGTGACACGTTCAAGATTCATTTTCAGGGACTTTTTAAGTGAGTTGGTGGGCTGGATGTGTTTGACAGAAAATGCTTTACCTATAACCCCTCGTTTAGTGTTTATCAGTAGCATATACACATATAATAAATTGCATAATTGAAAAATGTACTGTTTAACAGTTATAATTTATCCTTCACAGACATATTGCATATAATGTCGACGGCTACATCAATGCATATTCCAACAAAAAAAATGTTGTAGGAGGGTTGAAATAAATTGTTACCAAAAAAGCCACTGTTTTGATTCGCAGTCCCCAAAACAGTAGTAATTGTTTTTAGCAGTAGAAAGTAACTATGGTTACAAGCACTAATAATGTTAAAAAGAAAAATCCCATATGAGTTTTTGTTTATTGTAAACCCAATTTCTGGCACTATTTAAAAACAAAAACAAATAGGAAGTAAGATAAGCATTTTCAAAGATCAAATCATTCAATGTAAAAAGTAATAAATTCCTCACATGTTATGGTTGATGTATTTTAGTCAAAATATAAACACTAATATATAGTGATGTATCCTAACTGCTTTCTGAGGGCGGTTGCCCCCTAGTGGTTAGAGAGCAAACTTAAAACAGTAACATAAAACTATGTGCACATCAGCGCATGACTGCAAGGTTTTAAACTGCAAGCCAAGGTCTTCCCTGAGTGTAACCCAATAAACTTTGCAAGGACAGGTAATTGGATAGCGAGTGACCTTGACTCCAGAATCCAAGTGAAGAGTGTGTATCTGTGTTGATATTTGTGTCTGTTCTGAGTCAGCTGACAACTCAGGGGTCAGTGACCTAAATACCTGTCTAATAATTAAACTCCACTGAGGCCAGTAAGGGGGAACACTCGATTCAGTGATTATAGTATTCAGCGGTTTTGTATTAATCCTGTAAAAAACAGCAAGATATTGTGTGTCTGTGGTCTCACCTTTCAGCGCCTCGTTGATGTAGTTGTACAGATAGTAGACTCTCAGGCTGTCTTTGAAGTGGGCTGGGTCCTCCTGCGCCCCGTTGGCCATCACATAGACGGGTACATCGCAGTAGTGCTCCCTCACCTGACACAGCGGGAGAGCAACGGAAGTATTTACCTCAGTTCACTTCTCATCCACTTGGTATGAAAACACTTCAAGTGGAATATGCCGTGATAAGCCACTCTTGGTTTTGCAGTGATATTTTAAAGAAGGTGTTTGTAGACATTTAAAAATACTAACATGGAGTTATAGATTGTTCTTCCATAAAGAATACAACAACCTGGTACAACATTATTAAAGTTGCACCCCTTGTTGAAAAATTCAGAATCTATTAATATTAAACTATTCTTAATATCAAAGGTTTAACTACTGGACACAAGATGCTTTTATTATATCCCTGTCAACTTGCCAACTACTGGTTTAAGTCAATAAAAAGGGTCAGTTAGCTATACATCCAACTTGTTATCTTTTTACAAGACTCAGACCAGGCTCACCCAGTTGAGGGCTTTCCTCAGACCCCAGGGCACAACAGGCCACGGGGACATGATCCATGTGGTGTCTATCATGTGCTGGACCTCCAGCATTGCTGTGTAGGTGTACCTGCACACATGGACATGATACAGAAGCTGAAGACAAAATAACATTCTCACTAATATCTAACGCCTTTAAGATGGTGGCCGTATCACTACAACAGGGCTTAATATTGGTCCTCAACTGAACACTATCCAAGTAGCTTTTAAAATGTCATACCTCGCTCTCCCCCCTCTTGTTTCCTGTGTGCATGTCATCTTTCACTGTCAAAACAATGGCAAAAAAAGTGACTTTATCTTACGAGTCTTCCATGGCGTGTGTCACCAGCTCAGTACTGAAGTGACTAATGGCAAAGAAGTCATAGGACCCTTTAACCAGCCGTCTGTCCTCCTCATTGAACACTGGCAGGCTGAGGAAGCACACACACACACACACACACACACAGATTATTAATTGTGTATACTTAACATGTTGTCATTAATGGTATACTGCTACTACAACTTCCAGCTCAATGATACTGAAATCCCACCATATTACATCTTGGAATAGTCCCAGTTTAAATCCAACCCTTACATCCTGTACAATCAGAAATAAAGCAACACATTGAATAACGGAACCGAGGTGATCTGTTCACATCTCTTCATTGTGACTCTAAACTGCAATGCTTATTCTTTAGCCAACAGAGTGAATGTATTGAAGTAAGAATGAAGCATTCATACTCTAGTGAGCTGAGCTGCCGCAGCCAGCTCCTCATTCCCAGAGGGTAGTCCCCACTGCCAAAGATGGGCTCTGCAAACCAGCCCACGCGGAAGTCTAAAACCCTTTTAGCTGGTTCCACATCTTCACGGCTTAATGAAAATGCCGGTTCCACCCAGTCCATGTGCAGAGCCAGAGACACCTGAGACACAACACAGAGTGAAACGTGGCGGTACAGATATCATCTGTGACGTTTTCATTCTCCTATTGACTGAAGTGATTCATGAAAGCTTTTACATTTAATTTATGGACTGTTTAAAACACATTGTCAAGTTTTATGTACACCAAATTGCTGTATTTTAATGCACCAGAAAGAGTGATTAATTTGGAGTAGCAAAAGCAGCGAGAGAAAACACGAAAAATAAAAAACCCAACACACAAATTTCCACAATAAAAGATCCATTAAAAATATATTACTGTACTGACGAAAGATGACTCGCATTTCATAAAACAACATACCGGTATGATAAAAGTATTCAAGTATATATAATAGATAAATTCCTCTGCTGACCTTTCCTCCCTGTGCGTGTCTGAACTCGCGGTCGTAGGCGCGCCAGGCCAGGGCGTGCGCCCGCAGCATCTGGTGACCCTCCTGGTAGCTCACCGTCTCATCATTGGGCTCGTTCAGGGTGATCCACATCTTCACATGGGCGCCGAGTTCTCTGTAACAAAGTCTGGCATAGTCTGCGAACGCCTCTGGAGTCTCTCTGAGAAGAAAAGAGAAATGGGTACCATTTTAATTAAGATTGCATTCATATCGGGCACGTGGTGGTTTTTCACCTTGAAATTCATGTACAAATAATCACTATATAACAAAAGACTGTTTAAAAGAAACACTCAGAAGCTCACACACACACACAAATAAATACATGTCATAGATGAATCATATGAGATCTATTACCATCTAACAATAAATGTTGTGCCAATACAGATGAAAATGCCAATACATAAGATGGTTCCAGTGTGTAAATATTGTAATCACTGGTTTTAGTGATATCTCTTTATTACAGGAAAAGGAAAGATGATAACATGGCAGCAAGTGATAGCGGTTTCATGTTGATGGCACATAGGACAGACTGGGGACATCATTGCATCAGACCAGTCAGTAAATTGCAATAAACCATATCTGATAAAGATGGGTGTTTATTAGTTCTGTGTTCAAGCTCGAACTTCCATGTAAATAATAATAACATTTGAATTAAAATGAGAAAGTGGCTAACACCTTAAAAGTGCGTTTACTCCAGAATCAGCTGTGCATCTGACCTGTTCAGCCACCTGTTGGCGGTCTCCAGCGGGGCCGGCAGGCTGCTGCGCAGGCGCGTGTGGTGCCACAGAGTGACCACGGGCGTGACGTTGGCCAGCAGCAGCCGACGGGTGAAGCAGCGGTAGTAGCCCAGCAGGGTGGTGTTGGGATGAGCCACGTCACCTGTAGGCACCACAGCCGACCAGTTGAGGGAGAAGTGGAAGTGGTTTACCCCAACTTGCCGGATTTCATCCACCTGAAGAGAGGGAGGAGGAATAACGTGGCACAGCTTTAACTTTCACACACCTGGAGAAACAGCACCAATCTATTGAAAAACTGAGCCAGTTGCTAAGGGAATACCTAAAGCAAGTATGTTACAGTAAACCTTCCTGCCAATCAGTTGTCGAACCCCTAAAAAAGTACAAATACTAACACAATTACCAACCATTCTTGAAAATCAGAGTGAGATAAAAAAAAAAGTAACTGAAAGAACCAAAGAAAGTCCTCCACACTGCTGGTTACTTCATTATTTTTACAAAGATGTACCACCAAGTGACAAAAATGTTTACTTTAAATGTTTTTTAAATAATGATTAAGAATTACTAAGAAAATAAATGTGCTACAAAGTCATTTTTATTTCAATTGTCTCTTCATGATGCATTTCAGAGCTACTTTGGAGCTGTAGAACAGACATGATCCCTCACTGTCTTCCCACACATACACACTGCCAAATGGGCTTTAGTGTTATGGTAACTGTGAAAAATACACTTTTCAGTACAGAAGAGTTCTGTTCCTCGAGTGTTTTCCGCTCTTCAAAAGATAAATGTTTGACTGGTAGGAGAAGCCACCTGTTGTCGGATGGTGGCGTAATCAGAACAGCGTGTGGTTCGGCGTACAGGCGGCGTACTGAAGCCCTTCAACTTCATCAGCTCTCCGTTGTCAGAGATGTTCCACAAGTAAATACTGGGGTCTGCAAACAGGCTGGGCGTGGTCTCCACCTATGACATGAGGGAGAACAGAAGTAACACACCAATGTAAACATGCACTGAGTCGCCCTCTCGCCACATGTTTACCTAATACACACCACGGCAAATAGAGACCAAACAGGACCAATCGATAGAAAGACTTGGTACTGTGCTGTTTAGCTCGGCTGGCAGAGCTAGCTGGTGTCAGGTTATGTGGTTTATGATTAAGAGATGATTCATCAGTGTGGCTGTTTCTGAGCTGGACTTTCACCATGAAAACTGCAAGTTCAAAACTTAGTATCGGCGGAATTGCAGCTACTAATTTACTTCCTCAAAACACTGAAAGACAATATAATAATAATAGTGATAATACTTCACTAAATATTAGAGAGGTTTGTACTGAATCGCTCAACCAAAGTTAATAAAGTGTTAATGTTTTCTCAAGTTCTTCTGTTTCTGAGGAAATATTCTCATTGAGTTTCATTCACGAACAGACCTCTAAACTTTGGCAACTTCCTGTCCTTCCACACACACACACACACACACACACACACACACACACACACACACACACACACACACACACACACACACACACACCTGTATGGAGTTGGCTGATACCCCCCAGGCAAAATCACATGGGAAGACTCCTTGTGCTGGTCTGTTCTCTGGGAGTTCTGGGAAACCGTTCCTCCGGATGACATTTCTTTAAGAATAATGAATAATCATCCATTCAGGAGGATCTGTGCTGAGAGTGAAAACGATGCCACTAGTTGTAAGGCATCATTAGATGTGCCATTATGTGGTAAGTTCCATCAATAAAGCTTTCAGAAGAAATATTAGTATTAGTTATCGCACACGTTACAATAGTGTGCATCCGTTGTCAAACTCACCACTGGTCACATGATGACACGTACCTGTAAAAGGTGGCAGATGTCTTTGGCTCTCTCTTCATGTCGAGAGTGTTGAAGTCAACATAGTACAGTCCCCGTCGTATCCCATATTCCCTGTGCCACTCGAAGCCGTCGATGAGAGACCAGGCTGTGTATCCGATCACATTCACGCCATCGATGACGATCGCTGACAGACAGATGGACAGACCAGAGTAAAGTCCTAGCTTCTCCCAACTTGAGATTTCATGTCAAATGGTTTATGCTCCTATGGGAAACAACTGTTGTAGTTGATGGTTGAGATCAGACTGTATCATTACTCACATTTCAGTGCCTCTGCAATGAACCTCTTGAGGTAGTACATGTTTTTTGGGTCTTCCGTCTTAGTATTGCCAAGGACGTACCTGTGTTGAGAAGTAGTAAAAAGACGATGTTTGACAACACAGCGACCTCCAGAACAACACACAAGGACATCACAGACGGATGGACAACAGGACATCCACACCTACCAACCACTCTGCACCACAAAGATGGGTGGCTTGTTGTACTCTGCGTTGACCCAGTAGAGCAGCATCCTCAGGTCCAGTTCCTCCTTCTGCCCAAACTTCAGGCTGTCATTGATGAGCTGGAAGCTCAGGGCCGCTCCATGAGAGAGGGCGAAGAAGTCGGCCGTTCCCCTCACCTGCTCCCTCTCCTCCGGGGTGAAGGAGGGCAGACGTGAGCCCAGCCTCTCCTTCATGCAGGGAGGGTAGTCCCCATCTATGAAGAGAGGCCGGGCGAACCAGCCCAGGACGTGGTCCAGGGAGCACTGACACTCGTGCAGGTTCTGCAGGCGAGTGCGGCTGGGCTTGATCCAGTGAGAGGCCAGCGCCATGGACAGCTTGCCCTGCTGACGGGGTCGGTAGTGGCGATCGTAGAGATGCCATGCAGCTGCATGAGCCTGGGCAGACAGAAGGGGAAGGAGAAGAGGATGCTAGGTATACAATGATCATGGAAAGTTTAGAGTGCGAAGAGTGAGTGGGACAAAATGAAAAAAAGACAAACTATTTCATTCAGGTCAGTGCAGTTTAAAATACTTCACTAACAACATAAGACTATTGCATGTCAGTCAAACACAGGGAGACTTCTTCACACCAAAATAAAAATCTAAATGAATCTAAATAAAAAGTTTCCAAATTATAAAAGTGAAAAAGATAAATAAACACAATAACATATGCCGTTTTGGAACTGTACCCAAGTAAATGTTATGCTTCGTTTTTTTAAACCAATTCATAAAGGAACATCTCATAATTCACTAATTAACTACAATTAAGTTGCTCGATCTTTTACTTCTTTTTTTTAACGGAAAAACTGACCTTGAGGAGATTGTGTCCAACACGGAACGGGAGATCGGGGTCGTTCTTTATCCCGGGAGCGACCACTCCGGTGCCATACCCGTGCCGCGCCACCACAAACGGGTTATCAATGGTGATCCAATACTTCACATCATCCCCGAAAGTCTGGAAACAGAAATCGGCGTAGTCCTTGAAAATCCCCACAAGCTCCGGATGGCTCCAGCCGCCGAGGGTCTGCTGGAGGTGGTCTGGCAGGTCCCAGTGGTAGAGCGTGACCACCGGCTCCACGTGGCGCTCCTTCAGCCTCTTGATGAGTGTCCGGTAGTAGTTGGTGCCGATTTCGTTGTAACTCCCGCGGGTGCCGTTGGGAAATATCCTGGACCAGGACAGGGAGAACCTGTAGTGGGTGACCTCAAGCTGCTCGATGGCTCTCAGGTCTGTGTGGATGTTATGATAGCTGTCGCTGCCAACGTCTCCGGTGGTCATTCGGTTCCCACCGCGCGTAAAAGTGTCCCAAATGGAGAGCCCCTTGCCGTCCTTCTCAAACGCGCCCTCCACCTGGTACGCCGCCGTGCCCACTGCCCAGATGAAGCCCTTGGGGAAGGTGTCGTAGAGGAACGCCTTGTCTCCTGGATAGGGCAGTCTACGGAAACGAGCCCACGTTTTCAGACCAGCGTTGGGATATGCGGCCGCAGAGGAAAGGAGGGCGAGACATGTCAAAAGGGCGACCGGGCCACTCGTGTTGCCCGTCATAGCCGGCCTCTGTTGTCCAGTGGAACGCTCCAATTGTCATTCAACCATGCTTAGGGCTGCCAGCGACTATATAGCGGGCTGTGGAGTGCAGGCAACCAGCTGTGAACCCACCACACGTCGCCTCTACAAATCTATCAATGATTAGCCAAAGCACCTGACGCACGAAGGTCTCCATGGGCACAACATGATGTCTCCATGGGCACAACATGATGTTAAGAGCCCGGGATGATCACTCGCGTGCTAAGCAGGGACACATTAGTTTACGATTTATCTATGAATGAATAAGGAATGATAATTTCAAATTAAATTGGGATTTCTTTCTCATTTTGTTTTCGTAAAGCCTCAGAGTGCTTTTTCTTCAAGATGAGCATTTCTACTTGAAATGGATTCGCTCCAGGACCCAGGTGCAAAAGCCTTAATATGATCTCCGTAACAGCACCATTACCATATATCCTGCACTGGCAGATAATCTTATAACGCCATTTATATGTCACACGACAAGAGCAGAAAAACTAATCTGAATTTTTCACTGGATCAAGTTCAGTCAGGGAGCGAGGGGAGAGGAAGGAGCGAGGGAGCGAGGGGAGAGGAAGGAGCGAGGGAGCGAGGGGAAAGGAAGGAGCGAGGGAGCGAGGGGAGAGGAAGGAGCGAGGAAGCGAGGGAAGAGGAAGGAGCGACGGAGCGAGGGAAGAGGAAGGAGCGACGGAGCGAGGGAGCGAGGGGAGAGGAAGGAGAGAGGGAAGAGGAGAAGATATGCAAACAGCAGTCAGTGTACTGCTGCACCGTGGTCACTGCTTCCTTATCGGCCTCCAGTGTTGCTTGGAAACTCAGGCCTCTTACTGATGGCCATCTTGGTCCATGTAGCACCTGCACAAATAACTGAAGAGGGTTAGGCTGAAGGATCGTGAGAGTGTGTGCGTGTGTGTGTGTGCGTGTGTGTGTGTGTGTGTGTGTGTGTGTGTGTGTGCGCGCGCGCGCGCGTTGCAACATAGGAATACGCATTTTGAGATAGGTACACTTTTAAGAAATAAACAATTTTTCACCACAGATAGAATACACACATATACAGAAATGAAAAGCAAGTAAGAAGTAAATTAAGAATACTCAAAGACAACAAACAGTAAGTTGTGTAGAGTTGAAAACAGAAGACAGTAAACATTTTGATAATAGATTCATCGTTAAAAAACAATTTCAAGCAAAAATACCAAACATTCCTTCCTTTCAGTTTCTCCAATGTGTGAATTTGTCTGCTTCATGTTTTATATCATTGTCAATATAATAATATGTGGGGTTTACCGGTTGGTCATATCAACCGGGGCTTTACGTTTGTGTTGTTCCAGTTTTCTGATAGACCAAACAACTTTAATGGATAATGCCAATAATCATGTCAATCAATAATGTTCTGAATAAGGTTTAAAAAGATCCAGCAGAAAATTAACTGCTTAAATGAAATATTTATCAAAGTTGTACAAGTTATCAACAAAAGTTATAATACATAAGTAATATACATGGTGAACTGGGCAGGCAGATCTTTTTATAAAAATGCATTCAAAATACAAAAGTCAACAAATAAATCCCAGCATATATTTATGAATCACGTGGAGCTCAGCAAGTGACGGGTGAAGGATGTCGTCTTTCAGTGGTTTATCTGATGCAGGAAAACAGGCTCAGCGGGCAGTCGAGCAGCACGTGACTGCGGCCGGTCATGGAACATAACCAGGGGCATTGTGGGTGTTTTTCCACCAAGCCAAGCTGCACTGGGAAGTTTAGATCTCAAGTGTACATGCATAAGCAATGTGGAGCACAGTTTCCATATTTAAAAGGAAGAATACCATAAGCATGAGAGAGCAAGCTGGTGGTGATGGGACGTCTGTGTGGTTAAATCAGAGCCAACTCATACATCTGTCTGAGAAGATGCGGAGAGGGTCTGTTATGCTATTTCGATGAGGAATGATTTATGACCAAAACAGACTCCTTAACCAAAGGTAACTTGAGCCATTTGTTTGTTTAATTGTTGCAATTAGAAATTCAAACTTTAAAGTTGGCTAAAACAATTCTCAAGACCACTGAGAGGGTTAAATCCTTTAGCCGGTTGATACATCAAACATGTAGTTTCTTTGTACATAAAGCAATACCATAATCTACTCCTTCTGGTAGGAGCTGTCACAGCCTGCTTTCTTTCTTCTATCTCTGGCCAGAAAAAATATCAAATTCATAAAATGAATGTTCCCAGTTGTCTGGCATTCGGTACACAACGAGCAGCTTTTGAACAAACCTGGATTACACATTGTTTTACTTTTCAAAATGAGAAGGTCTTGACTGGGCTGTGCACTTAAAAAGTCCCCAAAGCAACAACACGTTCAATCATTAGCTGCGGGAAATTAATAATCCATCGGCACGCTAAGAAATGTGCATGAGTGCTTTTGAAAAGGCTACTTTCCCAAAATACAATACACAAAAGGAAATTAAGAGGGGTGAAAAACCCAAGTGTGCTGTTGTTGTTGGTGAAACAGCTCAGGGACTGTTTTGTTTAGAACAATTCTCGCCTCTTTATGAAACCAGACTGACAGGGGCATTTTGATACGATAGATTAATAATACTGAATATAATTAGCTTGTTACTGGGACAAGAGATAGGAGTCACTTTGACAGGATGGTTGATTAACAGTTCCAATTCACAAAACTTTAGAAAAACATATTTTTGACTGCAGCGGTCAGATCTGTCAATGTCTCCTTCATGGCATTTAAAAAAGTAGCCTATTTTTATGAAGTTTCTGATCAGAAGCCGTTTTCACAGCAGAAATAGACTTCTCATGTCACTAATAAAAGGTGTTACCAAAAACAACGGTGACACTTCTGTGATCTGTGGTTCCTAGAGTCCAAAAAAGTAGGATGGGAGCAAGAGCCTTCAGTTATCAAGCTCCTCTTTTATGGAACCAGCTTCCACTTTCAGTCTGGGAGGCAGACACAGTCACCTCATTCAAGAATAGACTTAAGACTTTCCTCTTTAATAGTGCTTATAGTTAGGGCTGAATCAGGTTTGCCCTGGTCCAGCCCCTTGATATGCTGCTATAGGCTTATAGGCTGCTGGGGGATGTTTTAGGATACACTGAGCACCTATCTCCTCTTCTCTCTCTACTTATGGATGAATTTACATCTCTCCATTGCACCTTACTAACTCTGCTTCCTCCCCGGAGTCTTTGTGACTTCACATCTCATAGGGTCCATTGGACCTGGAGGTGTCTGATGCCTGGTCCTCCTGACTCGGCCAATAGCCCCTGCTGATTGTCCCACCCCCTCCTCTCTACATCCTCGTTTCATGGAATGGAGGTCCATTCATACATTGTTATATTCATGTCATGTGTTTATGTAACTCTATAACGCTGTTCATTCTGTACACATGACATCTATTGCATCTGTCCATCCGGGGAGAGGGATCCTCCTCTGTTGCTCTCCTGAAGGTTTCTTCCCCTTTTTCCCTGTGAAAGGGTTTTTTCTATTATTTGGGAGTTTTTCCTGATCCGATGTGAGGTCCTGGGACAGGGATGTCGTATGTGTACAGATTGTAAAGCGTTCTGAGGCAAATTTGTAATATTGGGCTATACAAATTAAACTGAATTGAAAAATTGAATCTGTTAAGTAGTGTGTTAACCTGCACTTCCCTGAGAAGTTTCAAAGCCTTGGTATACAGAACAGGCCAACAATACTCTAACACTGGTGCTCAAAATTGGGGTACGTGAAGGCACTCCAGGGAAAAAACACATTTAAAATTAGAATAAATTCAAAAATCCTTTAAATAGCCATTTGTCTAAATATTCAATACAATTTAAGTGTATGTTTATATACTGAATTTGATATATTGTATATTAAATCAGACTGATGGCACAGCGCTGTGAATTAATCTGTTTCAACCAAAAATGCTGTGCACTGGTTTGGGGGAACATCACTGAAAAACCAGTGCTCTAAAAAAGGCTCATTTACAGATACTTTGAAAGTTTGTGAAACACTGAATTCTAGATTAAAGCTGGTTCAAGCTGGTTTTGTGACGCTATTCGACACATTCTGCTTCCATATTTGCGTTGAAGGCATCACAGCAAGCAACCTGCTTCAAACAAGACTTCAAAAAGAAATAAAGAGAAATTGTGCATGTAAGGTTTTATAGAGAATTATATTGATACAACGGAGGATCTGACTGGGTGGATGTGAAGTTAATCAGCAGTGACAAACACTACAACCACAGCTGCTCATGACTTCCATCTACTATTAAGTACAAACCTAAAAAGGAGACGCACACTACAATCTTTTCCAGAGGCAGGCCTACATTTGGACAGGTTTGACATTTTTTTAAATGTTTCAATACATGGTAAAAAAGTTAATATACAGAGCTGTAAACAAAAATGCATGTTTTCTTTTAGAGTAAAATAACACAATTAACGTCACAAAAAAAGATAATGGTTAATCACTTTCAGTTTTTAAAAGTGTGACAGGGAATGATTGATAAGCAATATTGCTTTATGGGAGCACTTTAATAATAATAATATTGGCGGGTAAAAGGCTTAACAGCACCCCCCCCCCCCCCCCCCAGTCAGTCAGCATCAAACAACAGAACATGAAACAGACATAAGAGACTATTTACAAGTGATCTTTTTTTGTTTTTCTGTTAAAATTATTTCTACTTAATGTGGCGAACTTCATCACAATGCAACAACCCACAGCTGATGACAAGGATGTACTGATGTAGTGTGCATGTGGCATATGCAAGTGTGTGAATTTGTGTAACAGTAGGAGCGTCGGCGTATGAAAAGTTTAAAAAGTTCAATGTCCATATTTTCTTTTCTACGTCATTCCTCCACGACAGAGTAGACGCGCCATTTCTGTTTGTCTTCCCTCACTTTTTAGCTCATCTTCTTCGCGCCGCTGGCTTCTTGCGACCCTACAGAGGAGGAGGAGAGGGGGGAGGAGAGAGAGAGAGCGGCAGGGTGAAAACAATGAACAGGAAGCGTATACATTCTTCCACACTTCTTAAAATGTGTCTAAAACTCTCATATACAATTCATGTCAACACTTTCAGTACCTTCGGTGTTGGCTCCTCCTCCTGCTCCTCCTCTTCCTCCTCCTGCTCCTCTTCCTCAGAGTCGTCTTTAGCAGTAGCTGCCTTCGATCGCCCACCACGCCTGGATACCAGAGGGGAAACGCTCTGAATCAGAATGTCTCAGCATGCAATGGGGAGACATTAGTAAACGTAGAACCACGGCTCAACACAGAAAGTCACACAATTCTCTAGTATGTCGAAATATCACTCATTAGGTGCCACACCTTTTTTGTTATATTCAAACTCTTACTATAACCTGACAGTAGTTCACTAGAAAGATCTTTAAAAACAAATCAGTTTCCTTTGCCGCCTCATAATGCTTCTGAATGTATTTGCAAGCTGGTCAGAGCTGTTCGTATGAATCAGGGTTCTGTTACTTTATTGGCCATTTCAATCAGACACTCAACTCTGGTTGTTTTTCTTTGAATCTTGCAAATGCCATTTAGGAGCACTAAAGGCAGAATAACCAGATTTCTCTCTCTCACACACACACACACACACACACACACACACACACACACACACACACACACACACACACACACACACACACACACACACACACACACACACACACACACACACACACACACACACACACACACACACACACACACACACACACACACACACACACACACACACACACACACACACACACACACACACACACACACACACACACACACACACACACACACACACACACACACACACACACACACACACACACACACACACACACACACACACACACACACACTTATTATTATGTGCTTTTCATGGGATGTCATATAAGCCACCATGAGAATATGCTGTATATGAAAAAGGTATTGTGATTGAGAAGATGTATGTTGAGCTTCAACAGAAGTTCAAGTAAACATTTTTTTTGACCTTTAAGTTTTCTATTTGAAGAAAAAATATTCGAGGCTGGTCCATTTTAATTTCTTTACCAGTCAGTAGCAAGTGAGCAAAAAACTAAATGTGGCACACAAACGGCTTTCCAAAGTGCAAATGGTGTGCTGGACTTTATGCAACAGCCTGAAAGATGACAAAGCTACAAAGTGCGCATCTTACGCCGGTTTCTTGGCAGGCGGCTGAGCTGATTTGGGTGGTCGTCCTCTCCTCTTCTGCGGTGTAGACTCTGCTGACTCTGTGCTGCTGTACGAAGACAAAATGCAAACGACACCAGAGTTTGAGACAGAAATTAATCTCGCTGACGGACCGCTCGGTTCCAACAGCCGACTCCTCTGTCCACTTTACTGCATCCGGTTTCTTACCCTTGTGATCGCCTCGGCGTCCTGGCCGGCCTGCCTCCCTTCGTCTTCAACTCAATATTTTCACTGCTCCCGTCATCCTCCGCTTCCTCCTCGACCTCTGCTGCTGCTTCCTCCTCCTTTTCTTCCTCCTCCTCCTCTTCCTCTTCATCCTCTGGCGGAGGAGCTGCCTTCTTTCGGCCCCTCTTTCCCTTGGCAGGAGTATCCTGACTAGGAGTAGCAGACTTTGGAGGGCGGCCCCTGCGTCCTTTTTTCGGCGGGCTGTTCTGCTCATCCTCTGGCCGGTTGTCCTCGTCCCACTGCTCCTCGGACTCGGCCACTGCGGCTGTATTGGCCGCCGCCTTCTTGCGTCCTCGTTTTGGTTTGCTGTCCTGGTCTTCACTCGAGGCCACGCCTCGTTTGCGACCGCGGGGTTTTTCAATATCCTGTAAAAAAAACAAAACAATAGTTGATACGGAGCGATGGGCTTCCTGCTGTGTGAACCTCAATCTTTCATGAACGAACCAGAGTTCTTCTATTAGTTTAAATGTTATGCTTTTATGAATGGCAATGTCTTTCAATCCACAGAAAACTTGTTAACTGTCTGGTTTCCACAACAGTTTTGCTCGCCGTGTAGATAAACTGCTCAAAACCTGATATCTACTTAAATTAATTGGAGAAACAAGTTGGAAATTCTTTGTAAATATTGGTACAACCCTGTGAAACATTTGAAAGGTATGCAACATTGATACTTTTAGCTAGAAAATGTTATATTGTTTGACATTTAGAGAAGAGGGAATTGCTAAACTGCACCGATTCAGAGCTAAACAAAATGATGCAGGCAGCCGGTCTCCAGGAGGTTATGAATAGTTAACACAAAGTATACTTGCTAATCCCATCTCAACTTAGATCCAGCGAGTGTTTACACAGTAGAATCAAAACAGTCACTCGGGTTTATGACTGGAAACACTCCACTGGATCGCAGCAACAAACCTCTCTCCTTGTCCTAAGCTACCGTGTCATTTCTGATCATGGTTTGTGTATTTGTGCTGTCATACTTTAAAACATGATTAAGAAAATGTCAGTTTCATTGCTTTTAATACTGAAGACCAAGATCATATTGTAAACAAAAAAGCCATTTTATATTTCATGTTTATCCTATTGGTGTCATGGGCGCTCTCAAAAACTAAATTACAGCCAGGAGTAAATAAAGCTTCAGTTTCTAGAAATAAGGTTGTGCAAATATGATCCAAATTACAATATCAGCAACCTTTCCAACTGAATGGAGTAACATTATCAAGAGGATTTTATTAATACATTATATTTGTATTGACCGTCTACAAAAAATATTCCAATAGTTGGATGAAATGACTCCATAATATAACAAGCTTTTAGACATTACATACACACAAGATACTGTGGATATGATAACTAAGCACATTTTCACTCTGAAAAAACACAAATAACTATAAATTAGAAGACAAAGAAACTAAAGACTTTGAAAAGAAAACATTGATGCACTTCTGCTATATTAAAATAAGCATTCTCACATCACAGAAGATATTATTATACCAGTACATAAAGAGGTTTTAATACCTTGTCAGTGCTGTCTGCTCTCTTTAGGCTGATGTCCTCGTTTTCACTGTGATCCATTTCTGTGCTGTCAAGCCTGAAACAGTAATTATTAATTGTTACTATTTTACAAACCAATAAATAAATGCAGCTAAATAAAAGGTGCAACGAGATACAAAAAGCCATCCATTTGTCTGGTCCTGTGTAATCTATGAACATATATCATGAACATGTTTTCTTTATTTCACATTTGGTGAATAATTAGATCCAGAGGTCGTTCTGAGAACATTTGGAACTGGACTGGATTCAGTGTCTCAAGCACACTTCAGCAGGGGACAGACTTATTGATCAGGGTCTGAACTTGGGTTGTCAGCTGGAGCCAGAACTTAACCTTACACTCCTCACACATCTAGGGAGTGCTTTAATGGCACAGACTGGCCTTCTGTCTGTTCTTTTCCCAGTGTTCTTCTTTTTGTTTGTGAAGACAGGCAAGTGGCCTTGAGTGGGGGGTTTATGTGGGCCATTGAGAATGAAACAATACCAATATTTACAACATCAAAAGTATTATCTACAAAGAAAAGGCCACTCAAACACTCTGCCCTGCTGCTGGGCTCACTTCCCCCAGAGGCAATCCCGCCACTATTTTTTTTTACCATTACCGTAATGTATCATGTCTTGTACCTGGTCTTGCTGCGTTGTGGGGAGCCTGGGTTGGACGAGGGGTCGTCGTTGCTCGCCGTCTCCATACGTGAAGCTTTACTCTGGAGCTGTTTCCCCGCTGACGACAGCGACTTGTTTACTGCACCCAAAACGTTAGCCGACTTGGGCTTGATGAGGGAGGGGCGAGAGAGAACCGGAGTTGGATACGTGTTCCACTCAACAAAACACAGAAATTAGATGCAAAACCATTTCATATTAAGCCTACCTTTCCAGGTGTGAAGAAAGACTTCATCTCTGGCGGGAGAAAGTTTTTTGTGTTGCTGAAATTCTGAAACAGGGATAAATCTTATATCAGAGAACAATCCCCAAACACAAGCTGAGAATTATGAGAAGAAGTTTTGCTGTTGCCAAACGATCTCATTCAACTAAATGTGAGCCAGATACCTCGATAATTCTTGTGTTTACACCAAAATCGTTGGCACTGATAATCAGATTACTACCAGGTACCACTGGTACCTTTTAAAGAGTTGCATATCCGTTTGTACCCGTAACGTGTGAATCTTGACCCATCATTTAAAATCTCCTGAGCAGCTCAGCTGTTAACATATACATCAACAAAAAAGAATGTAAAAGAAACTGCAGGGAAATGCTTTGCGGTGCAGAAACAAACCTTGTCGGGTTTGGTGAAGAAGCATGAGGGCAGTACGGGGTCTTTTGGAGACTCTAGGCTGTAGGTGGTGCTCTTTGACATGATAATGTGCATGGCTACATCACACACTGTGTAGAGTTTCTGTACAGGGAAGAGACAACAATCTGGTGAGCAGGAAGGCAATAAGAGCAGTGTGATATAAAAAAAAATAAATATAAATATACATACATACATACATACATACACACACATTAAGCAGATGTAATATATTTACTTCGTTGGTTTTGGGATCGCTGGGGGCCTGGGCATCTTTTGTCTGTTTGATATTTTCCACCATTTTCCTTATGAAGGCATGGCTGTTGTTGTCATTCTTAGCCATGATAATCTCCAGGACAAACCACAGAGCCCTAATAAAAAGGAAAGAAAGTTTGACATCAGTCAATCGGACTTTGAATTCTAGCTATACGTTTGTAGGTTTTTCCCTTTAAATTTCCTGAGAATAGACCTTAAACTGCACATGCAATTCAAGACTAATGGCAACGGTAACATCACTATATTCTCTATGGGGGAACCGTGATATCATTCAGTGTTTTTCCAGCCAACGTAGCTGTGTGTCCCCCAAAAATATGATTCTACAACGTAAACACCAAATTGTAATATTCCACATTGATCCAAGAGTAATCTATAAAATGTGCTTCTTTCCATTTTTTATGTATTCTTTTGTCATCAGTGTTACCAGCAACCAACGGCTTCCTCAAACACTACTCACTCTTTAATTTCTTTGAGCTGCTCAATGTCCTGTAATTTGACGTAGTCCGGGTCATGTGCCAGCAGGTGGATGGTGTAGGGCACCACGTACTCGGGAAGCAGAGAGAACAGCTTGTCTGTTGTCATATACACACACGGTAAATACATATTACATCATATTTCCTCATTACAACAGTGATACTAATTACCGCCATGAGCAGTGGTGCACTACAATTCCTTTTTAATTTCCTCCTTACAGTCATATCATATACTTGTATATACACACACCTTGCATGTATTCTGTTTTTAAATGTAGACTGTAGAGCAGGGGTATTCAATTAAAATTCAACAAGGGCCAGTTTCCACACGCAAAAGTCCAGAACATCGCAATAATGTCTAACAAGCACTATTTTTTAGTTAGCTTGAAGTAGCTTAAACGTTGTATTAACGTCTTCATGTAGTCACTAACTAACTGTCAAATCAAAAATACAGAAAGTTCAATTGAATACAATTTCAAATTGAAATGGATGAATTACAAATAACAAATTCATGTTTGTCTTATTTCAAGTAAAATAAGGGCTGGAATAAAAAAATTAAATTCAGTTCATTCAGGTGTGAAGTGATGTCACAATATTATATTCGCTTCAAAATACCACTTTAAAAAAATCCCTTTGGTCTTTGGGGAATATTGGAAATAGAAGCATCTGTCCATTCTTGGCTCTGGCCTCGCTTTGGGAGTATAGCCTGATCGCAACCATTTACAAAAAGAAACAATCGTCAGATTTTCTTTTGTTCAGTTTCTTTACCGCTGATGGCAGCATGCTGTTTGAGGTACTCTCTGCGTATGTTGACATTTTTCACCAGGCACTGGCGAGCGTGAGCCCTCCTCTCCTTAACAGGGTCCTTGGCACACAACGCAAACACTGCCATGTATTCCAGAGGCAGACGGAGGCGGCACAGGCCCCGGTGGAGCTTCTGGGAAAAACACTGTCGCACCTGGTAGCACTCATCCTAGAGATCAAAGATGAGGAAACAGTGACAATGATCAGGAGGAGACGTATTAAGGTAGAGAGAAAAACATGGAAAAGAGCGGTGGAGTAAGGCTAAGTGTTGGAAAGAAAATGATACCTGATGTTAATGCATCATTTCAAAACAAATATAACATCAAACTGCTGAAAACAAAAAAAACAAGATGCAGAGCCCTAAAACAAGCAGAAGCTTAGCATGAAAAAAAGCAACAATTCATACGTTGATGACGAGCGCACACAGCTGGTACTGCTCCAGTGTGATGATTTCATGATAGCAGGGCTCCTGTGCCAGCTTGAGCAGGGCGCACGCTGCTGCCAGCCGCAGCCTCGACATGTCTGGTTTACTGGGGGAAAGAGGGGAAGGAGCAGAGGAGACAAGAGTAAACAAGGATGTCTTCATTTATCTGCACGTGTTTGCGATTAAAGCCCAACATCCCCCAGGGTCAATACCCATTAAAAATCCAGCGCGTCACTGAAATTTACATGATTATGATCTCAAGACAAAGCTTACTCTAAGCTGCTCAAAAGGCTGACACGCATACAGACAACCTTTGTTTCAGGAAGAAATATAGGCTATGCCGTTTACCCCATCCTGCCCTGCTCGGTTAAGTCGCCATCACTGTGTAGAATAGCAGTCAGCATCCTCAGCGTGGAGTTGCCCGATTTGCTCTGATTGTTCTTCACTCCTAGTAACCACCGCACCATCAGCTTTATGCCCTGGATCTGAATGGAGGGGGTAGGAAAAAAATCATTCTTTGGTCAACAAAAGTGCATTACTTGAGCTACAACATTCATAATGGAGGGGAAATGTCTCCTCATTTACTTGTGAATACATGTATACTGCAAGATCAATGATTGCAATTCTTTCTCTGAAAGTATTCTTCAGATGCATGTACAAAGGATAATCAAAAACACAGCAGAAGACTGAACAGGTGGACATCTTCTAAGAGACAAACGAGGGTTCAAGGCTGACCTTGGCCAGAGTCTCTGGGGACACTTCTTCATCAGGAACCCAAAGTTTGGTTGTCTTCTTGCCCGGGATCTACCGACAACACAAATACGACTTTAAGACTTTGAACTGCCTACATTGGTATTTTAGCTTGTGATGACATTTCTTGGAGAATCTTCAAATGCCTCATACGTCTAAAATCTGTACAACAGAAGCAAGTCAATAAACCATAATCATTTATAAAAGTATAAACAATAACAAGTGTTTTTCATGAAATCTGAATAAATAAAAACAATTTTTTTTTTTTTTATATGTAAATAAATACATTCTGAATGTGGAAACATGAACAAAACATTTCTCAACACAACTCAGATTATCTATCCATCTCTTGGTTAAAATAATACTGATCATAGAACTGTGATGAAATTTCAAAAGTTTGAGATATATATATATATATATATATATATATATATATATATATACACACATGTACCAGACTCTCAACCCGAGTCTGGTACATGTCATTTATGCATGTGTACCCTGTCATTCATGAGCAGATCCTTCACAATGAAGTTGGCGACTAGAGATTTGAGCGGTGCAGCAAACTGTTCTGGGGCCAGCTGAGCCAGATGACCCAGGGTGGTCAGAGGAGTGATGAGCTGCTCAAGGTTAGCGGGGTCTAGGCCTTTGTGCAGAGGCTGTAGACACAAACACACAACATTTCATTCACCGTTTGATCCTGGGGCAGACATGCAGATCTACTGGTGAAAAAAACAACATGGACGTCACATTATATTTGACAAACTGTTCGGCCGTGGGAGGTGTGTCTATCACATAGCAGCATTCGGTGTTTCATTTATTTAATTTATTGATGCACTTAAAGTGAATATTGAGTTCACCTTAAGGTGTCTTTTAAAAAGAAAAAACATTTTCTAAATATGTCAGGCACATATATCAACATAATCTGTTAGTCTGCATAAAATAATAAAAGGGCAATTTAATTGAAAGAACACAACATGTGTAAATGGCTCGCAAAATGTGTCAAACCAGGTACTTATATTAGTAAAAACAAATCTAAAACCAAAGAGATGGGACTGACTAACCTCGAAGATTTGGGCGAAGTGTGTGTCTCTGTTGGTGAACATGGCGTTGATGCAGTGGATGGCGTACTTGGCCTGGCGAGGCAGCCCCCTTTTGGCTTTGGCCTGCAGTACAGGCAGCAAAACGCTTGGGGGAGCAGGCAGGAGATCACCATTACAAACCATAGAAGTATTGTCATAAGTCAGAGTGCAGCATGCTCAAAGCGAACCACAGTGATTTCTATGTCCCAACAACTACCAGTGTTTGACTGCATAAGCTGCTGTAAACTGGACAATGAATTAAAAGCATCAATCAGGCAATGAAACGTACGATTTAATATGAGGAAAACTCTCTTCCAACTTGCTGCCAGTGTTCTTGAAGATCTGCAGAGCAGCCTCCGCGACCTTCTCGTCATCCATCTTCAGACAACCCAACAGAGACTCAAACGTCTCTGCAGAGTGGAATGAAACCGGGTGTGTGAACGAAAGCACCTGGGATAAAAAAAGAAAAAGAAAAAAAGGGGCAATAGCATATTCTGATGAATATTTGTCAGCAAAATCCATAAAAAAAAGAAGTTTGGTTTGTGTCACTGTGAAAACTTCTGCTGCCAGCTTAAGTTTGGGTTTCTGGCTGCTTTTTTAAATTACCTTCAGCAGTTCCAGTCCTGCTCTGATGGCCTCTTCAGTGGGGACGCCCTCCTCCTCATCATCAGCTGTTCCGTCAATAGATTTGTTGACCTGCTTTATCAACGCACTGATTGATGAGGGTAAAGATAAAAGAGAGATTATTAAAAGTCATACACTGTACAATTGAATCAATCAGCACTGGCATTTTCAGTTTGTATCAATGTGACCCCCCCCCCACCCCCACACACACACACAGTACCTGATGGATTCTGTGTCGATGTGGACAGGCGCAATTCTTTCCAGAAGGAACTTGACCATTTCCAGGAATGGATTGCTGGGCTGTTTGGGGCTGCCAAGCTTTTTAGTGATGTCTCGCTGAGAAGGGAACAACAAATATTTTTTCTTTTACAAATGTATTCATATTATAAACACACACATATACATATATATATACATATACATATATACATATACACACACACATACATATACGTTATAAAAATATATAATAATGACACTTATGTAGAAACTCGGTCAATCAACCTGTCTCCCACTTTTTGACTTTGTTAAATTTTGTTGGAAAAACTAGTTCTGTAGAACCATATTCACTTTAAGTGACACTTAGCACTTGCTGGTCTACATACTACAAATATAAAGCCCCTTTATACTAATCTGACGGCAATTTATCAAATCAAATCATATTTCTCACATACACAGAACAACGCGAAGTGAAACTCTTTTGAGCCAAGCTCTAGAAAGCAACTAACAAGTTGAAAAAAATAGAATACTATGATAAAAATATGTATATTGGACAAAAAGAACAATGAACGACATAACAGTATGCTTCAGGGAAATGGAACAGGATGGCCATGAGTGAGTTTCAGAAATACATTCATATGCAATATATGGCAGGCGGATGAATTATAATCATGATATATAAATTATGTGTAGCGAGTTATAGATGGTGAAAGTTGCCGCCTCCTCCTCTCCATCTGAATCAACACTCTGGTCGGCCGTGGTTCAAGTCTGAACGTTGTCAGATTATTGGCTGCAGCAGCACAACGTGAAAGAGCTCAGAGAGATTTGTGTGTGTTTCGCCCTCTAACGCCACGGTTACCAATGAATTATCTTAATCATCATCTTTTATGCATACAATCAGTCCATTACACTGGGAAATTATATTAAAAACGCCAAAGTCAAAGATATCCATCTTCTCATATCTATGTCCCCCTTGCGGTGCAACCATGGCAAAGGAGGCTATAAAACCCTTTTATAATAATTACAAAAACAATAATCAGACCAATAGTATCTTCGTTCCATTTATGCCAACAGTGTGGATGAATAAATGAATATCCAGTATACTCTTTGAATGCAGCATGAGAGTTAAACAAGAGTTAATGTCCTGTCATTCAATGGTTGTGCACTGTTGGATATTATAAAACATGGGCAGCAGAGTCGGGTATCAAATAACATCTGCTGTCATGTCTGAGTGGAGCTGTAAGGCACATTAACAGACAGCTGAGTGGGACTCGGCTTGAAGCACCTATTTATGAAACAAAAACATTTTGTACCACCTTTTGTCCTACATGGTCTTTGACTATTTCTTCATACAAACGATAGATTGTAGATAGACTATACACATTACTGAAGACAAACTCACATTAATTAAACTATAACTTTAAGGGTATGAATGAAAACAAAACCAAAGCCAGTGGCTGGATGACGGCATTGACTCCACGCTGAAGAGGGAAACATCAATACTCACCACGCAGACTTCAGCTTGCTTGCAGGAGCATGAGGGGCTGACCAAGGTTTCCAACTGATCTCTGACCCGCTCGTCTTCATCCAGAACCTGAGCCAGCTTCTTCACAAAGTCCTGAGCCTTGCCCGGGTCCGGCAGGTTCTCTATAGTCACACAGTAATATGAATACAATGAATACATTTGAAACAAAGTTAGGTCAGGCTGTTTCAGCAATGTCATTAAAAAAAGGCTGTTGGTAATTCAAACACCGAGATATATGGTTTCTGAAAGAAACTTGTTTGTACCAATGTGTGTGTAAATCCCTTACTTGTGATCACCATGACCTTGGCAAATACGGCCTTGCTCGACGCTTCAGACTATAACAAAACGCATAAAAAAAACAAAAAGTTTAGAAACATGAGACGAGAGGATATTAAAAATCAGCTTTTGTTGTAGTGTGCTTCAGTTAGTTACCTTAGGTTTTTTAACCAAGTCCAGCAGGTCTTTGACATTGTGCCTCAGCAGATTCTGGCACTTCCACATCTCGTTCAAAGCTCTGAGAGGCAGGTGAAGAAGAGTCAACGGACAGAGATAGAAGCAGATGAGGAATCGTAATAGTACAGTAGAAAAATAAAAAAGGGACTGCATTTCATTAGTTCGCCCTCACAATCTTTTTTTCCTGAAATTTTTTCCAAGGTAAACACTAATGAAAATGACAAGTTGTGTTTTGATCTTTTTTTTATGAGAAATACTTACTTGACAGCATTTGTGTCCAGGGTGGCATACAGGTAGTAAAGACACTTCATCCTCTCAGCGGTTTCCAGGTTGTGAGGAACCATGTACTGGGCAAAGACCCGCTCCACCAGCAACCTGTGCACATGGAAGGAATCATTTGGATTTAAATGAAGAATATCGTCAGATACATAATATCCTATTCAATGGTTTGAGCTTAGAGTCCTGATAGGTATTAAGCTACTGTTGGATTTGTTTATTATGAGCATCTAGACCAGGGTCTGAAATTGAAGGCCCGTGACAAAGTACCGTTGAAAATGTGGGAATGCCGTTGAAATAAAAAGATGGGGCCCAAAAAATCAAATGCTTTTCACAAGTTCCCTCTTAAATTTGAACAAATAACTATGTATTAACTAGATAACCGTTCCTCACTGGCCACTGGCAGTTTCTAACCAAACATATCAGAGACTATCTAATTTAGTAGACCGATATGATTTCTCAGCGGTCCCAGAATAATCTCAAATTTTATTAACCCTCATCAATGGGGCATTTTTAGAATCGTTTTATCCTTACATTTTGGATAATCAATTTCAGAGGCTTAAGAGAGACTTTGCTGAGCATGCACAAGTATTTCAACACTGCCCTATTTATCCTTCATACAGTTATACACTCAGGCACTTCCTGTTACGGTACAGACTTTTCCTGTTGGCAGCTGAGTGGCTCCACTGCAGCAGAGTGATTCAAAGGATAACTGCACCCGCAGACACTGTTCAGCACATTTCTACATTTGAGGCAATGAGGTTTCATGAAGTTGTCATTCAGGCATTTTTCAGAGGTGCCCATTTTGCCTCAACGTGGCTCATCTACATGCACTGCAGTCAGTGACGTTTTGCAGAATGACATTAGACATTCCCAGTAAGGCACTGCAGGATCTGGAGAAACAATACCACACCAAATGTTCCAGGTATAAGTGTAGCGAGTGATACTGCAATGTCCCGTCTGGCTCCGCGAATGCTTTCAAACATGTCCTACATATTTCAAGTGCATATGAAAACAGCTGTGACTGTTTTCCATTATGGAGCCCTGAGGCTACAGTGGGTGGTGTACGTATGATTGTCAAACTGCAGCGACTAAAAATGTTTCAAGTCTCGAGGGAAGCCTCTGCTTTTTGGATTATGAAGGGCTGATATTTAAAGCCTGATTTTACTTTTTGTATTTGAGATGGGTTAAAAGTGTTTGGCTAACTGCAAAACATCTGCTATAGAATATCTCAATGTGATGTCATTATTTACAATTGTCTTGTAACCCATATTAAATCAAGAAAAGCTATTTAGCCAATAGCTCAAGGCACAAAAGCTGCGGTTGAGCAATTGAGCTCACTGACCCTAATCAGCATCTTTAAGGGAACATATTTAAATGTTCTACCTTTTTAACAGTTACCCCCAGGTATTAAATGCATTATAAAAAATCATAAAGGGATTTTGACTTTTCTACTTTTATATTGGAACAGCCAGGAACACATTCAGACAAACCTGTCATCGATGCTGTTTTGGTAGTAGATATGGAGCAGCTTGTCTTTTATCCAGGAAATCTGTTTAGAGGCCTCCCTCCCTCCCTCCCCCTGCAGCGAGTACTTCCTGTAGATCGATGCCAGGCCCATCATGGCCTCCTTACGTACACGCCACTGATGGAAGAGGACAGGGCAAGATAAAAGACAATTACCAATCATGACAACTAGTTAAATGAGAACTATGTGAGAAGCTGCAGTGGCTGTAGTCCACACCAAACACAATAACACTGACCACGATAGGAAATATTCTTTAACAAAATCAGAGACACTGATGTAGTCAATAAGCTAAATAGTTTGACAGCATACCACAGACACAATCAAGTCATAGAAACAAAGCTATGTGTATTGGTAAAGTAAATTACAAAATTATCATGGTGTGTTCAAATGTTAACTCGCATAAATACAGTTGTTTGAAAAATGGATCTTAGAAGGAATTATGACTTGTTTAATTAACTTCCTAACACAAGCACCTTATATTACATAGTTAAAACTACTAAACATCGCTTAATCAAAGCTTTAGATACAATAATAAATTCCTATTCATTGGAATTATTGTGTTTTTATGCAAATAACCACTGTATTTGACAATGACACAAGATAACATTTACATTAGTTTGACCTATTTTGTGGCCAATTGTCCAAAACTGTTGATTTTAGCAATTTTTAATAAGCCTACATATTATTTTTTGGACAAGCGAGTTTGGCCTTTGATTCAAGTGAAACTTTTCCCGATTTCATATTGGCTGTGACAAGATTTATTTATTTTAAAACCATATTGTCCAGGCCTTGATAGAACACAATGATAAACAATATGAGACCATAGAGTCCAATCCCACACACAGAGTTGTCCACTTACTCTCTTGTCCAACGTCCTCTCCTTTACAAAATTGAGCAATGCATCATTCACTAGAGACAAGTCTTTCTTGGCAGCAGTTACTATAGAAACGATGACATCATGGCGGATGGCCTCCTCTGGGTCATGTGATCTAACCCTCAAGAATTCTGGGAAAGAAAAAAGGAACAAATGAGTAGGAGACATCTCTAACACAGAAAATATCTGGCAAGTACCTCATCACATAAAAATAGCACATTTGTTAAGGAACAACAATAAGTGTGTATAAAGTAAGTGTTGCGGCATCACATCCATATAGTGGCAAAATAACTCAACGAGCAGGTTTCTGAGTGCATAGAGGTCAGAGCATTGCAGCCGATTTACCTGTGAGGTCTTTGGCCAAGTCTGGGTGGTTCATGAGACAATGACTGGCAAACTTAACACACTCCAGCCTGATAGGCACATGGATGTCATTAAACCTTTTGGGGAAAAAAAGAAATGAATGTTAATATTGTCAACATCACACGGCAAGCACACATTGTAACTCAGGAAACCAAATGTGAGATTTTAATGATTATATTGCAATAAAATCATTAACCAAGCGACAAACCACACATTTAAAACTGAATACAGAAAAAACTATTTCTAAACCCATCAAAGAGTGTTTGACAAATTACAAGGTGGTATTTTGATTGTTTAAAAGCATGAATGAACTTTGTTGAATGACGCAAATGTGATGATGGTGAGAAACTACAACAAACAATACGTTTTATAACAAGAACCCTGTTTTGCATGAATGAACCATCAACAATACGCAACAATAATGGAATGTTGCAAAAAAACAACATTGTAACCCTTATGATGATATAGAAAATATGATTTCTTTCAGACTTTTAGGATCCGTGGATGCCATAGTCACAACACTGACCCACCTGCCGAGGTAACACTGCCAGAGTGGTTTATTCTGTGCAGCCAACTCAGAGTCCTTGGCTCCAAACATCTTAGCCAGAAGCTTCACTACTTGCAGCCTCTCGTCATTATCATTACTCTGCGGAGACAGAGTGAAGGAGAGAGAAATTATGCAGAGAATTTGGCTGTGTTGAATGGACAGACAAGCATCGTCTATTGCATTGGCAACATTACCACTTTCATAAAACAAAAAGGCAGCAGCTTCTTTGGTATCAATCTTGTTTTAGAATGAGCTGTGAAGAAGTAACAGCAGAGACAATGAGAGGTGAAGACAAAGGAAGACAAGTAGAGGGGAGAGAGGGTGAAAGAAGAAAAACAGCGGGGAGAGAAAACAAGCAAGGAGAGGAGAAATAAAGATGGAAAAGTGATGGTGAGACAATGAGTGAGTGAGCATGAGAGAGACAGACAGAGGGAGAATGTGTTATCTGTGAGGGAGAGATTTTATCACAGCTATTATTTTGAGAAGACTGCAGTGATCTACGCTCCCTCTGAACGGTTAATGAGTGTTATCCATCAGCAGGAGGCCTTTATGAGACACTGCAGAGGCAACATTATGCTGACTGGCGGGCTGCTCGATCTTTCTAATATGAATCAACAACCCTGCAGAGAAAGTGAAACTGTGCAATTCTGTGGGTAATAGGTTAGAGAATGTGGGTCTGTGGCCTGGTGAGTGAATATACCCATAATATTACTCCAAGAATGGCTGCTACATCCATCTCATCACAACAAAATTTAATAACCATACTAATGCAATGTATTTGTCAAATGTCCAAATAAAGTGCAGTCGGGTGCACGAAACAATTATACTAACAACATGATATGACACTCTCTCACTCACACACACACACACACACACACACAAGCAGCTATCAATGTTTAGCTGAAAGAGTGATTTTTTAAATTTTACTACCTTGAGTTTAAACTCAAGCTGCGGCAGCACCGAGAGCAGCAGGTGGCTGTCTATGCTGTAAAGCTCCAAGATGAGGTCAAAAACATGTTCAGACAGATCACTGACTGAGGTCTTCCCCAGCATCAGCACCTGGTTGAAGAACTGACGAAGAGGACAGAGAAGGAGGAATAATGGTTACTGATAACACATTCAAATAAATAAATAAATATATATATATATATATATATATATATAAAAAAAATGCAAGATGGCGCCGTGCCTGTCGCAGTAGCTCTGTGTGTTTTAATTTCTTGTCTTTTTATTGCATTGTGTATATATTGTGCATATTTTCATACTTAATATTAATACGTTGTGTTTACTCTGTAAGCTTGTTTGCTGCTGCTACAACAACCAGTAGCCTCCGTTAATCTGAATTCATAACTCTGAAGCTGCATGTATACAATGTGAGCCTCGGCACAAATATTTGGATGCATCAAATGTTTTATGCTCAACAGCTGATTTGAATTACCAACTTATAACTTAGCTTCATCTTTTGCCCAGAGATAAAACTCTTGGCAGTGCCAACACATTTCTGGCGTGCTTGGCCTTGGTTCAACTACACTGGCAGTGCTCGTGGCATGCTCTTCCCATTAGGCTTTGTGAGACAAACTTTGAATCTACAGCATGCACTGTTTCACCAATAACAGGTAGAGCTGTAGGATTTATTTTGTTTATGACTACTACAGGATATAGACATCGGCATGGTGTTTAATTTAGGAAAAGGATTATACATCCAAAAGAGAAAAAAAGATTGAATCTTACATTGGTGATGTACGGTTCAATAGCCTGAGCAGTCCTCTTCAGCAGAGCTTTGGCCAGGTCATACGCTTGTTTATTCAAATTCTAGACAGACAAAACAATTGGCGAATTAAAAAAAAACAGATCAGAGAGCATGTTAAGACAGATCACAAAAACTACACATGTCCAAAATAAGGGTCTAATCCATAATTTCTTGTTTTTCACTCCCATTTGAATGTTTGTACCCAACAGACTGCTTTACCTCTTTTCACCTGCAGGGGTCTCATTGAATTACAGAGGATGGAAAATTATGTCAGTTACTGAGCACCAAAATGTATGATGTGTGTGTTTATGTGTGCGTGTGTAAGGTGTTCTTATGTGATCGTGTACATTGAGAGTGTGTGCATTATTTTGTGCACATACCTTGTGTGCAGGCACCAGGTTGACCAACACGGTGTCCAACAGCTCCTGTGATACAGTGTCTCCCTCGCAGATGATGGAGCTCATCAGGTCCACCATATGCATGTGCACCTTCTGGTTATGGCCGTTGCTACGGAAACACAGCAGGAAGGGTCAGAGACCATGGATGTTAAAATACAATATTCCTGTTGAGGCAGCAATTTAAGATTAGCTGGGCTAAATCAATATGTCAGATATTCCTTGGTAGTTTTTAAAGTTTTAAGATTTACTTGCAATTTGTAGGCCTCGTGTTTTTCAATTACTGAATCTCATCTTGAAAACAAACAGACTGCGGTGCACTGATCACACAGATGATGGGTGGACTTGCTCATAATGATCACATTACATTGGAAAGTAACGCTTATTACCTAAATTTGTATCACAGCAATTGCTGTCCTGCCAGGCATTACTAGTCTCATTACCTCCCATTCACTGCTTCACTTACACACAAACAAACATGAAGCCTGCACTCCCCTACACCTTCAAGCTCACTTTAATATTTCAAGCAGAGCGCTTTAAATTCTCCCCATATGATAACAACAACAGTGTTGGAACAACCTTGACACACAACCATCATTTTGCTCCAATGGTGATGAGCCCAATTCTGCACTGCAAAAAGTGGAGGCTATGTGGGAAGGGAAAAATAAAATATGGACAAACAAACCCCACGACAAATATGGAGACAAACATTAACAACCAAACTAAGGCGGGCTTCAATGAAAATACTTACTTGATGACTTGGAAGAGTGTTCTGTAAAGCTGGGTGAATATCTCATTGCTGTCTTCAAGCTCAAAGCAAATATTGTAAGACTTCACCCATGCTATGTTCTGAACAAAAGGAGAGAGGAGAGGAGGCAGGATGTCAGTGACAATACAATTTACAATGGTACCAGACTAGGAAGATGAAAGAACAATGTGGTGAGGAAGGAGGGTATTTACACATACAGAACAACATTAGCCATTGTTTGGAGATGCATTTGTGGCCACCAGGTGAATTCATCATCTTTTAGCTTAGTTTTTCTGGTCTTCACCTACTCCTGAAGGAAACATCTGTCCCTTTAGCTGCTAAAATGCACCACTGTGTTCACCAGCTAGTCGCTGGCGGTGTCAATCGGCTGTACGGTGCCGAGCAGGTAGTGTGTTAGTCTTTTCCTTAAACAGTTGGTGGTTACATTTTGAGAATATTTAAGGTTTCCATTCCACTTTAAATTAAACAAATAACAAAATAACCAAATAATAAAAACCGCAGTACTTTAGAATAACAGAACCCTTAGGAAAATGTAGCCTTGAATTAAACTAAGACATGTGGTTGCGTTAGCCATCTATCTAAGCCGAGAACGGATACAAGTCTAGCTGAGTCCTTCCCGAGTCCTCATCACACACATACTTGAATCCAGGAACTGCCAGAGAGGCGTGGAGAGCAAACTCAGAACGCTGCCGTTTAGAGGGTTTAAGCAAAGTTGACTTTGAGTTACATTAACTCAACCAAAGCATAAAAACAGCATGTACACATTTTGATAGGTGAAAAGAAAGTGTGGGTGAAGCATCTGACCGTGTGACAGAGGAATTGTTCTGCTTTAATGAGGACAGGAGCCCATGTTGCCTACAAACCGAGAGGTTAAAGCTCTCCTTCGCTCACGGCGGTTATGGACGCTACAGGTTGATTCAAACCTTTGAATAGCCACAGCTCAAAAAATGGTCTTCGGGAAAGCCCTATTTGAAACAATTAAGACTGAAAACTAAACCAAACCATTAAATGAAGAATATCAGAGTAAAATATTATTTATTAAAAAAAAGATCCTACAAATACTGAGGGATTTAGAATAGTACTTTTTGGAAGGCAAACAACATTTATTAATGTAATCCGTTTTAAGGTGTTCAGAGTCTGCTGCAGCCTGAAGGAGAAGAAAAACAAAACTGACAGATTGATGCAGATATAGATAAACATGTATCCTATAAGCTTCTGTTGTACAGCAGAAGAGAGTGCATATAATTCAGCCACCACTGCTACCTCTTGTGTCTTGCCCTCCACATCATTTATTTAATATGATTACAGTTGCATAAGATCTTGAATACAGACATGAATTAGTGAATGCATTCAGAAGACCAGAGGTCAAATGCTGTGTGAAATTCTGATTCACTGATAAAACAAAACTGACAATGCTTACATGGACAAAATGAGCCTTTAGGTCAACAAGCCACACAACAACTGGACTCCTGCACAGGTGTTGTTTTGTGTAAGTGACTCTGTTGCAAATTATAAACTATTACAATATCACTACACCAGCAATAATGCACAAAAATAGGAGCAAATAGCTACCGATTGATATACAGTGGATTACTTCTAATACAAAGAGAACAAAGAATATTCAAGAATCAGACCATTTAAAAAAATAATCAACACCGAGGTTGTTGATCGTGAAAAGTAACAAAAAATTATAGTAAATAGCAACTAACCCAAAACCAGATAACTTCATCTGTAAGGATATTTAACAAAGATTCAGAGTGAAACCAGGATAATTTAGAACAATACAGTATGTTTCACAAAGGAGGTTTGATATTCCATGGAAACATAACCATAACTGTCTTGCTTTAAGATCCCCAACAGACATACAAATATTCTTCTTGGAATAATGTGGAGTTTCCACTACAATAAAGTTCAACTATCCATAATGAAATGTACTTATTTTCTTTTTATAAATTTTTTTTAACATTTATTCCTTCAACTTCATTTCCAATCTATGAATACTCAAATATGGTTCATTTGACAAGTTCAACTCTTGGACACAAGTTGTCTCAGTCTCCTACTTCACTGAAAAGTTTGTGTTCTGGAGGCTTCAAGTGTCCTGTTTAAGTTGCATATTGGACCCCGATCGGCTTCCAAACTGCAACAACGGCCAACTAATGTCAGAAATCAAGCTTGTACATACACACCTGACAAAAACAGCCTTGCAGTGTCAAACTCTGCACAGTGAAGCCGTCATGAAGTAAACAAAATATATTCTTGAGGAGAGGGGCAGACAGAACCACCCCAAAATATCTTCTTCACGGCTACACTGTGAACATTATACTTGCAGTAAAATACAGACTTTTCACAATAAGCCCCGATTTTAAAAGGCTTCTATCTCTCAAAGTTATTTCTATTAGCAATGTACAAATCATTTAGGGTCGTGACCTTCTCATTATAGCCAGCGCTGTCATTTACTAGGTACAAATATATCGCTGGCTGAATCCATTATATTGTGAAAAATGTGTACAAAGTCAGAAGGCTTTTTATTATCACTGTGCCAGATACATGTAATCTACACTTCACACTAGATTAAAATTTGATTAATTGTGCAGCCCTATTTGAGAGTGTGACTTTTTTCATATTTATACAACAGATGTGTTTGATGAAATTGTTTACTAGAGCAGTGTACAAATACTCGTTACAAGTAAAGGTTATGTATACATAATGTTACTTAAGTAAAAGTATTTGCATCAAAATATTCTTAAAAATAATATGAATTATGTTGAATGGCCCATTTCAAGGGTAGACCTATATCACTGGATTATAATTATTGATACATAATATGCATCCCTTTAATTATATTTTGCATTACGAATCTGTAGTAGCCTAGTAAACTAATATGCTCAAATAAATGTAGTGATATTTCCTTCAGAGTTGTAGTTACACAAGGGAAACACTGCATCGTCAACTATATCCAGTGAGTATTTATGGTGTAATGTAAATGATTTATAATGGTTTAATGGGAATAGGCTAGAGAGAGAAAGAGAGAACGACAGCCCCTCCCACAGTCCTCCTCAGTTGGTAAAATTATAAACCTGCAAGACTCCCGATAGTAAACAGGACCATGTTGTGGACGACTGTATTGATCCAGTTTAGTACATGTTAGTTACATTGATTTTACCTTTACTTGGGCATAAAGGGGTGGATGATAATTTGTTATGTTGAAACATATTCAAAGTGTAGGACCCCTGTGCAGTCACCTTTCATCTGTATGCTTTGCACATTTCCGTCTTCCACAACAACTCTCTGGTCATTGTGTGGATATCCAAATGCTACCACACTGTTGATTTAAGGAATTTCTTTTGAGGATATAAAGCCAGAATGTCAATTACTTCTGACATTTTTACAGCTCTTCTCAGCGCTTGAGGCGAGTGGCACGACAAACCGCCACACAAACATGTGTTGCGTGATTCACTGGAGCAGAGATTTTATACCGCACACACAAACAACCCGACTTGTGCAGCAATGCAGGAATCAGGAGACATCAGATTAGCAATATTTGTACCTGTAGTTATTTGTAGAAAACAAGCATCTACAAATGTTGAAACCTAAATTAGATTCAATGAGGGATTCAAATTCGATACTGGATTAAAATGTGTTCCAACCGTAGTATTGATCCATACACATCGTCACGTACCTCAAGCAGATAGAAGTATCTGTTGAACTGGGCGCTTTTAGTGTCCTCCAGTCCTTTGAGCTGTCTTGTGATGAACATAAAAATGTCCTGGACATGAAAGAAACGGACATGTAAATGTACTACACACACACACACACACACACACACACAGATAAGCTGTACTTATAAGTATATAAATTGAAGAAATGTTCAGCCAACTTCCCAAAACAATACAAAACAATGTGTCAGTTAATATTAAGTGAATACTCCAGAGAAGATGCAATGAGTTATGCAATTAAAAAAGTGAGTAATCCTGGTGGAGCGCAGTGATTTTGCAGTATTTTATTTTTATTTGCCTGAGCAAAACCTTCATCCCCGTACCTTGAGTTTATCTGGGGAGGTGTAGGGCGCCTCTGGGGCGTAAATCCTGAATATGTCTGCCAGACAGCAAGCCACCAGTAGACGCACGTCCTTGTCTGGGTGTTTGAGGAAGAAGTCTGAGGCCAGGTGAAGGGCCAGGTTCAGGTACAGCTCCTTCTCTTCCTCGGAGTCCTGATCCATGTCCATGAAGGTCTTTACAACCATCTGGAACAAGGATGGGGGATTTTATGTTGGAAGAGAAGGTGCCGGACGTTAGTGACTGAGTTGACTCAATAGCTTGGTGAGTTTTAAACTAACTCAAGTGTGCAGTCAATACAAGAGAATGAGGTTCAAAGTACCTCTGTAGCAATTCATTTAATAAGTGAAATCTAACTTTTATTAAATCTTTCAATAAAGTTGACCAAAAAACACATTTAAATATAACAAATCTTAAACATTACTACTAATTACTACAAACAATTACAACATCTCGCCTGTCACAATAATTATACCATCACGCCTTCAGTGATATTATATTGAGATGCTTGACAATTACCCCATGATCTGTGCGACCACACAGTGAACAGAGGAGATGCTGCAGCAGCAGACACTGACCTTGAGCCTGCGGACCATTTCCTCTTTGGAGATTTTGTCAGAGATCTCCTTGACCCCTGGAGGGTAGGTCACCTTCCCATCTGTGACTCGAGCTTTAGAGTGAGCCATTCTCTTTAGCTCTTCACTGCCTGAGGAAAGAGAAAGTACCGTTGAAGATTAAAAGGGTTACACAGGCAGAGTGACCAAAAACCTAAAAACTTGAAGAATTGATGAACCAAAAAAGAAAAAAGCGCACATTGTTAACCATCTGGGACCCAAGGAACATCTTTATAATACTTCAAAGCTTCGAAAGAAAGCTGCAGAGGAGACTTCTGAAATAGTCAGCAAGGTATTCACACAGAAACAGCTTTCTACAAGCTGAAACGGGGATGACATTTCTGCATTCAGAGAACTAGCCAACGTTTCACGGCAAGCTGCTGCGACCATTATGCTCCCCATTTCATTACCAGATTACACCCAATTCATGTTTAGGACATTCACATGATGCAGATGTGCCTTGAATTTCAATTCAATACATTTGCCTTTTGGCAACGCTACTGAACTGATCGATTTCTCCTCGCGGCTGCTTTTTGTCCATTTAAGTTATCAGACATTTGTCCATGCGTTAGGACTTTATTTTACTTTCTATATCTCAACTATGTCAGGCAAATTAAAGCCTGAGTCATAGTTCATTAATCTACAAAAGTCTGCATGGTGAACTAACATGCAATGATTAAAAAAAAACATAATTATGATACTTTATAATGGGGGATCATAAAATGGCTAAAGCAATTTTTACAGCAGTGCATTAATTACAGCAGAAAGGCAGTGCAGGGGTTTGAGTAGAACAAAGTTTGATGTTTTGCAAATAATGAATTAGAAGACTACAATAAAAAAACTCTATTGTCTCAGACATAGCGCCTCAGACACTGCCTGAGAAATAGCACAAATACCCAAAACAACTTTCCTTCAGCCTCAAAATGTCTGTTTACTACTAGTTTACTCAACCATTCACATCAATTGTTGTGACTGAAAAGTAATCATGTAGCCAATTATCATCTTCTATACTTTTAACTGTAAATAACAATGTTATACACTAAGGGAAAACTCACAATTTAGACATTTCACATTATACAAAAACGCATCAAAATAACTGAATTAATTCAATACATTGCCCAACCACATAACCCCACGCCAGCTACACGCAACAATAATTATTGAATGGCCAAATATAAACTTTGTTTGTTGTCTTGTTATTGTAACTGTACTCAGCCAAAGATATTGAGTGTCAAGCTGTATTTGTAATTCAATAAGCCCACCGTGTTTTCTGAAAAGAAAATATCTGAAATGGCTAAATTTATATGCAACTTTTATCCAAAACACGGTGGCGGCAAGCTACCACGGGAGGCACTAGCAAGGCATTCGGCAACAATTCAAGGTTCAGTGCCTTGCCCACTTCAACACGTGGATGGGAGGAGCGCATTGAACGCTCAACGCTGTGGTTAGTGGACAACCCACTCTCAACCCTGAGTCACAGCTGATCGTGTCATGTCACACAGTTTTGCATATCGAATCAATAGGCTCCTTCAATAAAAGGCTGCAACTAATAACAATTATTCTTGATTAAACAATACATTGTTTGGTTTTGGATCAGTAATTTAATATAAAATAAAGAAGACAGTAAACTGAATACTGTTGGATTTTGTTCTGTTGGTCAACAAGCAGGTTGGCTTTGGAAACTGATGAGCAGTTTGACATTTTATAAATTAAAGTATTATTGCATTATATTTCTTTGTGTCATAATTGTCCATATCATACAACGCCACCACAACCTCCACATCAGTAGTGAGTTTACATTGATTTTTAATCAATGCATTTTAGCCAATGGGAAAGATTTTGCATTTGTGATTTGAAGTGTTAAACGATAAATAACTGTAATGCGTGTGTGTGTGTATTTGGGTTTTGGACTGGTTGTTGCACAAAACATTTGAAAAGGTCACCAGTATGTTCCACTATTTATACATTTTATAAACAAAACAATTAATCAAAACATGAATTTGCATTATACATTTTATTTGTAAGGCACTTTTAAGTCAAAAGTAATCTCCCACAGAGCCAGTACATAGTTAAAAACAAACTATAGTAAAAAAGAAAAGAAAATAGCCGTCAGTGATTTAACACACCTTCCTGAATAAAAAGTTTTTAGGCCAGTCTTAAGAGTCCAGTGGCTGTGTTGCCCTTACATGCTCAGGGAGACTGTTCACAATCAATAAGGAAAATATTGCTCTCCTTCATTTTAAGTTTGTTATCCTATCATAACACTGTATACTCAGTATGTGAATAAATTAAAAAAAATGAAATAAGCACCGTGATTATCCAATCATGTCCAAGCCGGTTTCTACCATTTCAAACAATTAACAACAAACACTCCTCCACGCCCAGCAGCCTTGTTCAATTTCAATCAATAACAAACATCTACCATTTTGACCCAAAGCGTTGATCCGGCCTGGGATATAACTGCAGTATAATGCGGTTAAAGAGTAATTGGTCAAATTTCATAAAGATAAAAAACAACAATAGTGAAATACATGTCTGACATATCCTGACAGATGGGCAGAAAGTCAAGACAAAGGAAAAGACAGATACTGACAGCCTGGTCCATAGTCCTTTCCCGGTCCTATCTGCTTTTACTGGTTAAGTATCAGAGTCGACAGAATGTGATACACCCCAGGCTTCTGGTATGTGGCATGTTTTCTTTGTGAGCTCCAATATCTCATTCCAAAACAACCACCTCACCCAGGGGACTCAGCAAAACAAGAGTATACTACCTTTAAAAAAATAAAATCACTGCATATATACCGTTACTAAACACTTTACATTATTTGACATAACATTTCTTCTGTTACCAAGTATTGTTTGCTACTTCTCACAAAGTATGCTGCTTTCTCCACTGAAGGAGATTTGATTATTCTGAAGCTAGGTAAGTGTTTCGACAAAAGTGCTAGGTTTGATTTAGAGTCCAGATGACAAAACGGAAATTTGAACAACAAACAAACAATTTTCTAAGGCTGCACTTGAGCTTTTATAAAACACACGCACAGAAATGCAAGCAGGGCCAAAACAAAAACTAGCATACACTGGACACTGGCAGGCTGCCAAATTGTTTGAGTGTGACCTTCTTTTTCACCCCACAGCTGCTGCCAAATTTGAGGACATCTCTCTCTTAGTTTACC
The DNA here is from genome assembly GCF_009769545.1 of Cyclopterus lumpus. NCBI lineage: Eukaryota > Metazoa > Chordata > Actinopteri > Perciformes > Cyclopteridae > Cyclopterus > Cyclopterus lumpus. Next base: position 12,554,543 of record NC_046979.1, read on the forward strand.
ACACAGACACACACAGAGCTTTGGCAGCCAATTAGAGTAGAGTATTTCTCGACCTGGGGCTGTCTGGGTAACATCCAGCAGAGAATATTTTACTTTGAATAAAAAGCAACAGTAAATAATCACACACACTGGCAACACTAAAGCACTTGAACATGAGCGACTGTCAACTCAATAGTGGTGTATCAAAGTAAAATACATGTATTCCCCCACTTAGGGTTTCCTATTGGTCAGCTGCTTATGCTCTCACCACTTTACCCCTCTGACACAGCTGCCAGCAGAAATATGAATACTCGGATCAGCTCTCCTAACCTAATCTGAACCTTGACACAGACGTCCTTTGTTTTAACCCTGTGGGTGATTAGAGGGAAGAGAGTGACTGTCAGCAAACAGAAGTAGGAGGACTGGACACCAGCTGGTTATAAGGGTGAACTCAACAACCTCCACATCGGGCACTCACAAATACAAAGCAATGGAAACTGGCTGAACATGGAAGCACTACGAAAGAGTTTAGTCCCCTCCCCCATCCCCAAATTAAATTAAATAGACATTTCTGAACAGAGCATGTCTCTGCCAAATCAGAACCAGTCAAGGCCACCGGCCAGAAACAACAACGAAGCAGCGAACGAGGGTTTTAAAGTAGTCCAAAGGTTTTGAGAATGAGACAGGGTTGGATTAAACCTTCATATATGCCATACGACATGCCATCTTCAAACAGATAATACAGTGGTGAATGACAAGTCTCATGTTAGTAGGTAGTGCCGACATGTTTCTTACTCTGTATTCATGCAACACAAGCAAACCATCTCAGAGAAACAAATTTACGACTTTGAAATGTGGCTTTGCAGACTAAACATAATTTTGTTACGTTTTTCTTTGGAAAATAAAAGTTGAAGGGCTGCGGCCAGCATCAGGTCTAAAAAAAAAGGGACCAAACCAATAACTCCTCCAGTAAATAACTCCAACCAGAAATGCTACAACATGATTTCTGATGAAACACTAGTGCCTGTGTGCTTTTGTAAATAGACATTCTAAAACTATATTTAGCAAGAATAAATGTACAAGCTAAAACACAATAATTGTTGTTGGTAATGCAACCCCAAATCAATATGCGGCATTCCCTAAGGAAAGTCTTGAACAGTACTGATTTTAAGTGTTATAGGGTACCCAATGAAACGTTCTAATGGCATTACAATCAGATAGTTCAGAGACTTCTTGTGATCCGTTGAACAATTCGAGGTGTTGATGGTGAAACGATTCAACAATCACAGGCTGGTGCTCTCAAAACTAATGGCTGCAGCACCCTGGATGTGACTGTCCAAAGTTTAGTCCCCTCAGTTTTATGAAACACGTGTCCAACTATATAACTCTTCATGTCTTGGTGGGTTCTAATGCCGCTACTCCTTCGCCAAACGATTAGGTTTGATGCAGTCATCATCAGAAAGGGTAAAATATTCCTCCAATATCTGGTAAATACATAAATTATGGAGCCGACTAAACAATAAATAAACAATTAACGATGAGAGACGACGTCTGCAGTAAATGAAAGTGCCTTGTACAAACAGTTAGCTTATGAAATTAGCATCTCTGACTCGCTTAGTTTTACTGTTGATTGGTGTGCATTGTCCCTGCAAAAAACAAACAAATAAAATAAGGAGTCACAAAAACAAGAATTTAGCAAACAAAAAAACGACCGGATTACTGTTACTTTTATAAATCAACGTGAGATAACGTCAGTTAGCGGATAAAGAAGAAACATGCAATGAATAGAGGCGTTTGTTGTTAGGAGTACAACAGTAAGTCAAGGCCAGGGACTCTGGTGAAGCCACAGACTATGGTACAGCTATGGTAGACTATAGTAAAGCAAGGGACTATGGTGGACTATGGTAAAGCCAGAAGACTATGGTAAAGCTATGGTGGACTATAGTAAAGCAAGGGACTATGGTGGACTATTGTAAAGACAGACGACTATGGTAAAGCTATGGTGGACTATAGTAAAGCAAGGGACTATGGTGGACTATTGTAAAGACAGACGACTATGGTAAAGCTATGGTGGACTATAGTAAAGCAAGGGACTATGGTGGACTATTGTAAAGACAGACGACTATGGTAAAGCCAAAAGACTATGGTACAGCCAGAAGAATGTGGTAAAGCCAGATTGCCGTTATGTTGACCATGGCTAATCTAGTGAGCTGCCTCTAGCTAACGTTAGCCGTTATCTCGCTGGCGACAACACCGACTACCGTAACCGAGCTAACGTTAGCAGAAACCTCAGTGACAAGAGGGCGGACATGTAGTAACAAAACATCTCGTTACATCGTTAAATAAACCGACCCCCGGTCAAACAGCCGAGTGGAGTCGTTGTTGGCTCGTGTCGCCGGGGGGACATTTAAGCTAGCAAACCAGCCAAAATGTCACTAGCTAACCGTTATGCGCCGCAGGACCAGGTCAGCCAGCGTTGTGAATCGGACGCTGCTGCCGAGAACACAGGCGAGCGAGGCGGGCTGCGCTCCGCCTGTTAGCGCTGGAGACCTGGATCCTCTTGCGGATTCATCCCGGGCCGCCCCTCATTGTTCGCAACAGCACTTGGAAAATATTACTACCTTTCAATAAAAAACATTTAGCTTGTGTCTGCATTGTATTTACCTGTTACGGTGAATTGTGATCACTCGCGTCCTCCTCTGCAGCTCTCTTCCCCCTCCTAGCTCCAAAATGGCGCCAATATGTGTGGATTCTGTGCCCGTGGGTACAAACGATGAGTGAGTGTGTCGCGCCACCTATAGGCCGAGTGGATGTAGGCCTTCGAGTGGTGCCCGTATTATCCTTGAAGAACCTAGAATTATCCATCTTTATTTATTTATTTAAGAAAATTAAGTATCCATCGCAAATATTACTTAGCGGACAGTTAGATAAAGTGTAACGTAATTAGAAAGATTTTCTGACATTTATATATTTTTTTATATCTGATCAGTGCTGATCAGAAATGTAATCAGTTATTATTATTATTATAAAATATAGTTGCTTTGTGTTAAGTAGCCCACATCTGGCTGCAAAATAAGGAGCATCAATTCGCTCTAAATTAAAATCAGTAGGCCGTTCCGACAGCATTGAACGAAGCAACTGACTGTGTTTTAAATTAGCTTTTCTTTTTTATACGTAAATGATCCGATAAATAAAACACGGTCACAATAATGCTCTCATTAGGGTAATATTCATGTTCCTTCCGATTAAACTGTATTTACGACCAAATTAGCTGCTTCTCCATAATGCTATTCATATCAGAAAGTATCCATGTCTATTAAAGGGCATTTTAAGTCAAGTCAATGCGTCTATTCATGCAGCCTTTTCTCAGATAGTGTTAGCCTGTCATTATCCCTCTTTCCCTTCACTGCTAACCTATTCATTAATATGCCACGTTTCCATGTAAGAACATTTGTTCCTCTCACTATGTGCATTTACTTTGATTACACTTGTCATTGATCATTCTCATGCAAAATCCACATTTTAAGCTATTACAACCACCCGTCTTGCTATACTGGTTTACAGAATATTAAAGTAAAAGGAATACATGTATAAAGCAGCGTGCTTTATCTTTCTCTGCAGGGTCTTTGGCCAATATGAACTATAGGGGGAGCTCCAATACAACGTTTCAGATTTGCACCCCTCAAATCCAAAACACTATACTGCAGGTCCAGAATGAGAGATACATTCATAGTTAACCAGAGAGTAATACGTGTGAGAGAATAGCTTGAAAGCATATTGTCGAATTAGTTTGAGGTAGGCCACGGCAGATTAGTGTGCACATTATGAATATTTGCTGTTAAATAAGAATTTAACTAAATAACAGTGGATTTAATATAATTTCAGGCTGAACCAATTGACGTACATTGCACTTAAATAACACAGGCCATAACCGTGAACATATGAATACAATTATTTGAAATCAATCCACTTGAAATTACAATTTCAAAGTATAATTGGATCTTAACATTTAAGGCATTACATTAATCAACATTCATTATTTCCGACGAACATGATTTAGAGCTATTACGAGCTTGTGTGTCTCTGTGGTTGTCAGTAGCAGATTATGGTTGCTCTATTTCTACCAATATAGGCATACTATTTGCATATTTCTCTCCATGGCGACTCAATTGGAGGATGCGCAGCCCCGTTCTCAATCAACCAATTAGTAGGCTACTGCAAGAAGGCCACTGTTTAAATCCCAGCTGGAAGAACTTAGACTGGTTTCATGGCCCCAGTATGGAGGGGTTCCTGTCTACGTTTCCACCGTACAACGTCTGCGCGGTCCCAGCTCAGGACAGCGGCTGGGGGAAGAGAGACGGCCGCTTCATGATCCCCCAGGGCCTCAACTACCTGGAGCTCTGCAAGGCCATCCTGTCCCAGGTCCACCCCAGTGTACACCCTCCACTCCAGAAGGCAAACACCAGGGAGTGCGGCGTGCAAGTAAACGCCAAAGTGGATAAAATCGTGCAGTGCTCGCTGGGTCCCAAAACGCTGTTCTGCGTGGAGGGCGACCATGACGTGTCCTCCAAGTCGCACGGGAGCCCCGAGCTCGGCACGCCGGACGGGAAGGCGCTCTACAACACGCCGCTCGGCAAGCTGCGCTTCCGGAGGCCCGTTTCCATCTACTCGCCGGTGTTTGACCGCCGGCTCTTCTTGAAGCAACTCGATGACGATGGAAGCGAAGGAGAAGCTGAAGCCGCCGAACAAGCCGCGTCTGACAAGGACTGCGAGACGGATCACAGTGCCGAGGACACGGTGCGGGACTTCAAGACTACTTTCCACAGGTCGTTAAAGGGGTCCAACTTCCAGGTGGGTTCCTCTGACGGGAAAGCCGGAGGAGTTTCTTTCTCACATTTCCACTTTGATGAGTTAACCCATTTTCAGCTCTGAACATTAAGATTTAAGATCTTCCCCAAACGGTCCGTGTACGTTTACAGTCACTCTACACATGGGCCAAGAAATGACGTGTTATACAATATATTACCTCAGAAATGTACAGCATATAGAAGCATATAACTGAAATAATTAAGGTGCACAATATAAGGCAATAAAGACTCACCTTAAGTACCTATGTTGGTTCATTCTGTGCTTTAGAAAATATAAATGGCACAAGGTAAAGCTTCTTTTTATAGCCCCTTTCAACAATTTTTTTCTATTTATTTATTTTAGTTCCTGGAGCAGAGGTATGGCTTTTTCCACTGCAAAAAGTGCAACATCCGGTGGGAGAGTGCTTATGTGTGGTGCATCTCTGGAACCAGTAAGGTAATTGGTTTGTTGTTCACTGTAATTTATGGTTTAGCATGCACACACTTATGTTTTTTTTGTTTTTGGTCAGGTTTACTACAAGCAGCTCTGCCGGAAGTGTCAGGTGGGTTTTAACCCCTACAGAGTGGAGTCCATCCTCTGCAAGGTACATGTACTTGGTTTCTCCAAGAGCAATGTGAATCAAGCCTCAAGATTTTGTCTTCAGTTTCTTAAAACTAGAGCATCAGGAGTCAGAAGGGTCCTCTGACTGCTCGCTCTTCTCTTGCTTCCTCCGGTCCCTAACAGTCTCATCCCCTCTGTCTCAGGGCTGCTCTCAAACTTGCTGCAGCTGTGAGAAGAAGCAGAGGCACATAAACATGAAGAGGCCTCACCGACAGGACCTTTGTTGTCGCTGCAAGGGCATGAAGCTGTCTTGTGACGCCACCTACAGCTTCAAATATATTGTCTGAACTGCATGGCATGCTCGCTCTGGGATCTCCTGTTTCTCAGCAGACGTCTAGTACCTGTACGTGTCATGAATGGAAGTTTCCTCCACTTACGGACTGAAGAGATTCATATATTTTCCTGCCAGCGAGTAGATGAATCTGTCTTCTTTGTTAATTTGAAGCAACTTCTCAAAAGGGTTCTGTTTCCCTTCATCAACCTTGGAGCTAAACTTGAAAATGAAAACTATTTTTGTAAAAAGAAATTAAATTTATGAAATAAAGAAATTGCATGTCAAAAGTTGAGAAATTCTTCTAGATTATATTGAATTTGCACTTTCATTTAAAACCTTTTTCTTTAACTTGGCACAATCTTTTTATAGCTCTAAAAGCTCAGTTCGGTTTGACAAATGCTGCTTGAATGCACAATATCCTGAACAAAACACAAAATACTGAGTGAGCCCCAAGATTGTGTTCAGTACTGTAGTGTCAAGAAACTGTGTGCAATCTAAAAAGGTTTTAAGTAAAATGCAGAAGAAATTACTCTTTTACTTTGACACAGACTTGTACAGAGCATCAACTCACAAAGGCTGTGAAAGTGATTACAAGGTGGACAAAAAAACCACTACAGTCTTGATCTAAAAAGCTTTAAAAATGTGCAATTTCTTGTTTGGCATGCACACACGTTCTCCCACACAGGAAAGAAAAAAACCATACCCGCGTGAGCTTAGAGCTCCCTTTTGTACCTCCATACAAACATATCTTTCAGATAAAATATGATTTGTTAATAAATATTTCATACAGTACAGTCATGCATGGCAGTTTGATTTGAGAACATCAATATAAAACCTTAGTCAAATGAGTGATTTATAGCGGATCAGATATAAATAGGGAAACAATATTTGTACAGCAAATGGAGGGGGAAACGAGGGAGTCACAAAAAGGGCTGACGACAGGAAGTGCTGGACTTCAGTGTTATCAGCACAGGGTTTGGTTTTGAACGACGATGAGTGCTGAATGTCAGCATTTCCCTTATGTGTAAGGTAACTACAAACCACACACAAACATATGTTACAATGGTTGTGTGCCCATACCTATTAATAGTATACAGAGACAAAGTATTTGAGTGTACATGCACCATCCTCCTAGCATGTGGACACAAGGTCAACGTAGGACAGTGATAAATATACAGCGTCTACACTCACTAATGATGCTACAACTTGCCACAGGAGTGCAGAGATAATGGCATGATAAGTGCACCAATGTTTACAACAGTAGTCGGGAGACAAGCTGGTTCACTGATACAGAATATAAACGGAGCGAGGGCAGCATGAGGAGAAAACGCTTGAATATTATACTTCCGCTCTTTGTCGATCAGTCTTTCAGTCAGTCTGGAGAGGTCAGACTTTCAGGGAGCAAAAGGGACACGAGTACAGTGAAAATCATTTATCATGCATTGCACAATTTCCTCCATAGTTATTCCAGCTTTTGGTTTCTCCTCCTCAGTGAAAGTGACAGCCTTTTCTCTCACATTGACAAAAAACGGAACCATAACCTTCTTTCTGTAACATCTTTTTAAAAAACTAATACCAAAATTCCATTTAGTGCAATAGCGAAAAACTTTACCAGTGATATTTTCTCTAGTGTCATAGGTAGTGTCCTCACTGTCTCTGGCAATACTAACAGCAAACTACGCCCTTTTTGATGGAGGCAGTCAATCAAGTTCTTCTGGGAATCAAGTTAGAACTCAAAGCTAAAAGCCTTCACAGGTCCTCAGGTGCAGAATAGATTTAGTGCTGAATGACAACCCTAAAGCAGGACTCAAACTACGAGCACATCAATCTTACAACATGTAGCCGTAGTGATTGGATAGAGTCACATCAGGTCGTCTTCATCAGCAGGCAGCAATCTGTAGCATCTAGTCGGTTCAGTGTTCTTGTTCTTAAAGTGTAAAATCTAAAAGTATCTCTGGGAATTCATCTTTCCTTTTCAGATATATAGATCTGAGGGTTAGTAGAGGATAGTTGGTTTCATTCAGGATTCATAGAAGTCTAAGCTCTTTAGGTCCTCTGGTATGGTAAGTTTACGTCTTAGGTCTGGACGTCTGACGGTTCAGCATTCAGGAGCCCCCCTACTTTCAATAGGGGCAGGGCGGCGTGCCCCACCTTCCCAAGGTAGCAAGATAAGGGCGTAGCAGCTCCACCGAGGGAACAGCAGCAACCCCATGCCGCAGCCTCTCCTGGGCCGGTGGGGCAGGGAGAGGGAGGAGGGGGAGGAAGAAGGGATGAAGATGCGGCAGAGCCATGGGTTAACACTGTGTCATGGCCAGGGTGTACAATTGGGGATGGACTTAAGTGTTTGTATGGAGAGCGGGGGAAATGGGGGAGATGTGAACCCCGAGGGGGATCGGGAGATGTGTTTGTGTCCGAGTGTGTGAGCAAAGTAGGTTCTGAAGCTACAGTCGCGAGCATGCTTGATGTACGAGATAATATGAGGTGTATGCTTCTGTGTCTATGTAACAATGGTAAACTGTTAGACGAATGTCCTCTGAAAGGATAATAAAGGTTAGTGTTCTCATTGAGATAACTGCTCCTTGGCTCTTGTGTGTGCGGCATTGTAACATTTGGTTGGCCTGGAGTGTTTGAGAAGCTATGCGATGAGAACAAGTCTGGGGGTTTGGGAAAATCAAATAAGGCGGTATCAGAGTGTACAGTGGATGTGGAGATGTTTGGGTGATCTAAATATGGTTCTGATGTTGGGCAAGACGGTAGGCAGGTATCTGTCTGTTGCTGTGCAGGCGGGGCAGCAGGTACACAGGAGGAGGCAGGGGCCAGGTGTGTGGGTGAGAAGAGAAGGGATGTGGAGATGGTTTTGTAAGCGTCAATGTTTGCAGAGACGGGGGAGGTGGGGAAGGAGGGGAAGGAGGGGGAGGAGGGCTCCTGAGCTCCTGTCAGAGGCTGGTCCCGGAGGCGCTGGAGTCGGGGAGGTAGGTTGTGACGACCCGGTAACCCTGGGCACGGCGGATCATGTCGCGGATCTCCCCGTTGAGCTCCAGCAGCTTGGAGCAGATCAGGCTGAGGTCCTGGCGTGAACCAACCAGGGCGATGGTGCCCGTCTGGCCCAGCGTCTGGTGGCGAAAGTAGACGTTGAGCAGTGTGTGGACCTCGCTCTCTGAGCTGCCACCAAACACGCCGCTGGGCCACTGCCTCCTGCAAACAAGATAAAAAATAAGGGGCGATAGATGGATTTAGAACACTTCAAAAGCACTGGATCCAAGAAAGTTTTCACTATATTTCGAACTGATGTTTCAGGATATTATATATAAGCACAAACTACTGGTTGTTGATGTCAACAGGCAACTGTCATCTAAGAGTTTTGAGAGAATTGCCACTCACCTGCACTCCTGGATGTAGCGCACAGCTTTGGTGAACTCATGGTTCTTAAGGCACTCCAGTATGGCCTGCACAGCTGCCTCCGAGGTGGGGAAGCTGGGCACAACCATGGCTGCCACCAGGGTGGCGTGTGATCGAGTGTGGGCCAAGTGTTTGTGTTCCAGGTCGCTGGCTACCGCCGCCTCAGCCACCTGCAGGCTGGTCTTCAGATCAGTGAGCTCTCGAGACATGTTCAGAAGCTGGGACGTAGGAAGGAAACAGATGGTGGTTGAGTGGGAGCATTCTGAGCGGAGTTATCGGGGCCGCAATGCTGCTACTTTGTTGTATCTTTCGTATGAATATTTTGTTTACTTTGATGTGTTTTTGTTATATTTACAGCCAGTGAGGTTTTCTTGTTGACACCATGAACAGTGTATAGACTATAAATGATGTCTTTGAGCTATGATTTGGCTCACCTCAGGCACAGAGCTGATAGCATGAACTTGACCAATGAGCGAGCAGTAGGACTGGAACAGTAGGAGGAGCTGGAAATGCAGCTTGTAGAGCCTCTGACAAAGCTCCAATTGCTAGAAGACATTAAAGAAGAAAGCGGCTCAGTTTCATCAGGAGCAGAGAACATGCAGACACAATAATACAGCATATACACACGCATGCAAAGTAATACAAACACACAACATGACTAGCAGATTGTCTTGTGCAAAGTAAATTAAGCAGTTTATCAAGAGGCAGTGAAGTGAAGAAACTTACTGCAAGAGACTCCATTTGCTAGACAGCGAGAGAGCATGTTAGGGCATCAGAGTGAGGTGAGAGGAAAACAAAGCATCAATCAAACACATGCACAGCGAAGTATAAAACATGACTATTCAGTTAGCGAACAAGAATTAGTCAATGATGTATAAAACCCAGCAGCTTTACATTCCATTTAGTGCTTGGTGGCTGGGGATAAAAGAGAAGAAACTACACACTGCAAACATGCAAAGAGAGCAAAAATCTCAGTGTGACAAAGAGAATTAGAATTACAGAGCACAGATGCTGAGGTTACTCATGTGTTGAGCTTGTCTGCCTGTAAACCCTAAATAACTTGTACACAAGTTGCCTGTACCTTCTCCTCTGAGTCTCCAGGCTGGCAGGTAACCACACTGCTGTCACCGGGGCACCTGGGAAATGTGTCTTTACAGTTCCTCAGCCACTGATGTAAAAAAAAAAAAAAGAGAAATTAAATATATATTAAAAGAGAATATGTTGTTAGTTCATTACACATTTGACATGAAATACATAAATAACGTGTAGATGTTAGATTACCGATACAGCAGAGTCCTCTCTGGTGTTGTAGGTGTCCAGGTACTCCTGCAGTTCCAGTGCACTGAACTTCATTTTTTCAAGAAGACCATATGACATGATCTGGAAAAAACAATAAATGAGTTCAGTGCATTTGACTTGCATGACACATTCAACACAAATCCCATTTCCCACTGTTTACAGATCACTATTTGCTGATGCAACCAACAGGCTGTTATCAAGATCTCGTCAAATCTGTCTGCAATACTCACCGTGTCAGCATCAATGTAGATTGTGGGACAATCTGAGCATGTGGTTAGCATCTGTGACGACCTTTGGAACTTTGATCCAATGCCCCTTAAGCCCTCTCCAAGGTAAGTAGCAACATCAGTGGTCAGGAGGCAGAATTTTCCCTGGATGTTCTGGAAAGAAAGAACGTTTGATGAATTGTTGTACAGGTCCACATACATGCATGTAAATTCTATTGGATATGAGTTTGCTTGACGAGAAAAAAAGAGCAAAATAGTTACTAACAGGGACAAAAATAAGCATGAATTATTCATTCCAACTAATCCTTCTTGCGATTTACCGAAAAGAGAGATGAGAAGACTTGAAAAGTGTGGACGGCACAGGATCCATCTGAGTCGGTGACAAGCTGGTTGATGTGAAAACGCCAGGCCTCCTCAGCATCGTCACACACTGTGGGTTGGAAGGCTGCCAAGATGGCGGAGAAAAATGGAGAGGGGGGAGGAGGAAAACCGAGGTCTTCCAAGTCATCTACATCATCACGTAAGCTGTCGCCATGGAAATGGGAAAGATATGGGGGTACAAAGAAAAACGGTTTTGATACCTTCCCCCTAAAAAGGTTTTCTATCAAAAAAAGTGCCCAGCTACATTATGGATTTATATGAATTGGATAATGCAGTTGCTGTTCAAGTAGTATTAGGCTAAAAAGTATGAATGTTTTTCAAAGATAGCCTAATGTACGGGTTACAGGGGGCATCGCATGGGCCAGGATTAACAGAAATCATCTAATTATTTAAGAGGAATAATACCTGCAAAATCGGGACAATAAATGCCAAACACAAATTGTGGCAACAAAGAAAAAAAAAAGTAAATATAATTAATCTAGCATATATAACATGTACAGCTTGTAGGGTTTGAGACATACTGTCAATCTGCATGCAACCTAATAACCACACATATTGCAGTGTCTTCATTTAGTGATTGAATTACTTACACAAGGTTTAAAGTCTATTTTAATGATGCTTATTCACTATTTTAACTGGGGGTGTTGCATTTATGAAAAATGGAAATTAGATGTTTGAGAAAAATATTTACACCACACTTCATTGTCTATGACAGCATGTCATAAATGACCTAATCTGTCCCAATGCTATTTGCGCAAGCACTCTGGTTGTGACAGATACAAATCAGTGCTTGGACTGCAGTTTAACCGAGGTTTAGTCCCAATGTCAGTCAATCTGCCAGTTGATAAAAAGTTCCAGTGAAACAATATTCCATATTGTTTCCTGTTCTTTTACTCCTGTCTGTCACATTCACCTGGGCAGACAGTTGGGGTCTAGAAAGTCCAGCGGTGGTTGGCAGTAGTCTGCGTTGAGGCTGTGGTCCAGATTGTGCAGATGATCCATAGGTTGCCCCGGCAACTCCAGGGTGAGACTCTCGCCGCAGTCTGAGCCGTGAGGGAGCTCATTGGCGCTAAGCGACAGTTCGTCATCCTGGGCCTGAGTGTCTTCATCCTCCCCACACACCCTTCCCTGAGGAGACAAACAGATTACATGTTTCAGGGCATAACAACTGCATCTGTATTAATACACGAGTGTGTATATATATATATATATATATATATATATATATATATATATATATATATATATATATATATATATATATATATATATTATATGTTTATGTATTTTAGTCCTCACATGTAGGCCCCCGTCATAATCATGGAGTGCTCCCTGTCCCGGTGTGGAAGCATTGAGGGATAGTGGGTCGGCAGATGTGTCGTAAGAAGTAGATAGAGAATCAGTGTGATTGGTTTCCTCCGATGGAGAAGGGTTCGTCTGAAACAGGAAGGAAACCAAGGGATATCTATAATTTTGATTGACATATTCTGTCAAATCCGGACAATAACATTTTTCAGGCTTCAGTGGATGTTAATGTAGCATTAATCCAACAGTTAAAGCTACGCACAAGCTGAGAGTGAGAGAGGCTCTGGCTAGTTGAAGATTCCTCTTCCTCTGAGGACTCGTCTGAATCGTGGGGGTCCTCGTGACCCAGACTGGGGGTGCTGCCTGAGTGCTGGCTCTCCTCCAACAGGTCACCCAGCTCTGTGCTGTCCAGAGAGCGCCGACGCACGCCCCAATTAAAGTTATCGACGGTCTCTCCCTGGATAAAACACACACACACATTGGAAGACAAGGGCAGAGGCAATGGTAGCAGTGAATTGTACTGCTATGAAAACATGAATAGTTGCTGTCTAAGAGCGTCCGATGACAAGCAAAAGCTGCAAAATGTTATTCATGTAATGAAAATATGCTGGAAAGGCTGTCTGCATTCAATATAGCCACAATAGAATTGATCTCCATTATGACAAATAGCAATAAGGTTAGAAATGTAGTTCTCCAACAAAGCTGTGAGAGCAAGATGAAGCACAATTATCCTTTTTTTTTCAGTGGGAAACAAAGAAGCCGGCAACACCACAGCGCTGATTAAAGCTAATGTAAATGCTCAGTGTGAGAGACCTTACCTGGAGCTCCTAGGCAGCGAGGGGAAGAGAGAGAGAGACAGAGTTAGACATAGAGAGAGACACAAGGAGGAGGGACAGAGAAATACATTTCAAATGTATTGTTAAAGAAAGGCAGAGGAATAAAATTAAACACGCATCAAAGGTAAAAGGGAACGGAAGAGACAGACTATACTATCTACAGTAAAAATTAAGAGACATATGTTCAACACTAACGGGGACCCAAAGTATGTCTGTAAAAATACAGTAAAATATAAATCTCACTTCTCCGTCCTCCAGCTCCACATCCAGGAAGTCAAAGTCTCGGAAAACCCTGAACTGCTGCTCGCTGGCGGTGTCGTCTAGCGTGTCCTCTCTGGTTCCACCCTCCTCTGATGATACACCACTCTCCCGTATCTCCATCATGTCCAAGTCGCCACACGATGAGAAGATCACCTGACAAGAAGGAACAAAAAGGTATTTACATCTGGTGAAGTTAATAAACAACTTCCTTATAAAATAAATGAATATATCTTTCCAGATATGTATTTATTTTATAAGTAAGGAAGAATTATTAACCTTAATAAGATTCATCATTTCAAAAGATTTACTTAAAAAAAAAAGAATACAGAGAACACAATTTCCCTAAAACAAAATAGTCATCTGCCCTTTTGTTTGTACACTGTAAACAATTCAACATCACAGGCTGTGTAAACAAGACATGGGAGGCAGCTTACAGATGGGTTCTTGGTGAGTCCAAATTCTTGTCCACAAAGAGACAAAACATTCACCAGCTTCTCTCTGGTTCTTTTCTGTATGAATGAGATAGACAGAAAGAAATAAAAGACTATAATTCCAAGAGGGAATAGACAGAAACTCTTCTCTTTCTTAGATTGTTCATTGTTAACTACCTCAGATGCTTAAAAATCAATAAATCAGTTGAGCACAGTTTCTATGAATTTAGCGTTTACAGTACATATATACAAAGTCTAGCATGGTTTTTATTGTACTATTAAAAAAGGTAAGGCAAGCATGTGCAGAGAAAAAAAACAAATAAGGTTGCCAATATGTCATTGGATATACAGTAAAAGGTATTGGCAATTATTTGGGCTGTTTTATATTACAATTTGACTGTTAACTAGTGTTAAAATATTAAGCAGCATTGAGATGCCACATCCAAACACAAACAGTTAGAGTTACGCAAAGAAATGTACATAACCCGTGACAGATCTGAACGTGTTGATGTGGTGATACCTTAATGGAGGTGTCTAACTCTACCTGAGAAGACTGCGGGCGCCTCCAGCTGACGGGCACCAGGATAGTGTTGGAGTTGGATCCAGAGGAGGTGGAGGAAGTACTCCGCGTCACAGCCATGGCTCTGGCCTTCCCCTCTCTACCCCCTGAACCCTGAAGCTCGTCGAACCGACGCCCAATCACTGGAGTCTGTCAAGAAAACAGTGAAGAGGGCCCGTATGAAAATGCTTGAGTGGTTTGAATCTCACAAACATATATGACACGTAGTCGTCTTTTTTCTCCAACACTGGTGTAGTTTCTTCACCTCAGAGATGTCAAAGGTAAAGTCCAGTGTTTTCCCAGGCAGAGCCTTGGCCGAACCGTCCCACACCCGGCTGACCTCCAGGTTGGACAGGTCCCCCTGCGAGTGGCCGTACACCGGATGAACTAGGCTGGCCGAGCGTGATACCACCAGCTTCAAGATGTTTAAGGCATCCTTCCAGTGCACAGTCTATGGAATCACAAACACAGTATGGAGTATACAAGAGACAGGAGTGCACACTTTATATCACACAATAAAGCACAGATAAGGAGTGGACAACTGGATTTGGTTAACACACAGTACGGTAAGGAGTTACCTGAACAAACTTCTCAATGGTCTTGGTGACATCACCGTTGAACTGTTTTACATGTACAGCAGTCAGGTCCATGTGGCTGAGCAGGCAGTAGATGATCTGGAGGAGAGACTGTTGCATACTGGGAAGGCCCTTATCCAGCAGCTGAGAGATGAAGAGAGACATTTAGTGAGTGACAAAGTATGCAGCCACTAAATTAATCTTGCTTAGCGGCAAAGACAACAGGTATGTCAACATATGGCCAATGCGCATTACTGAAAAGTTAGATCTTTTAGCAAAATATTAACGTGACTCAATTCTGCACCTGATCACTTGGTAGCTGTCCTTATATCACAAACACTGACAACTTTTACCAAAGCAATACACTCAATTTTATATTCTATTATTAATACTTGTAGTGTATCATTACAGCCACACAGAGAGACATCTAACCATGTACAAATAAGGTATGCAGTGTATACTTATCAGCACTTGCCTCAGCCATATAGGTGACCATGTTGAGAGTGATATCGGAGAAAGCTTCATGGAGGTAGCGGCAAACCACACTGACCCAGGAGAAAGGGTCCCGTGTGTAAGAACGTGTCTTATAGAGAGTCATCACATGGGCCAAATGGGACAGCTTTGTGTTCTTCTCCATTAAACACACCTGAGAAGGGGAAAGGGAGAGCTTATATTTTCTGTAAACACTTTAATATAAAGCCGAATATAAGCTAAAGGAAACTCAGGTCAAGCAAAGAGTGAAGAGTTTCATCGTACCTGTGCTATCCTCTCAGCGCTCTCCTTACAAAACTGAGTTGGATGGCCAAAGTGCTGCACCAGGTGAGGCAGCAGACACAGCACATTCAGAGGGAAACCTGCACAGGGAGAAGAGGTTGAACTTCCAACACCACCCATTATAAATGAAAACTATAGACATGTTTGTTTTTAGCCACTAAAGTAATACAGGATGAAGATCACCGTGACCCCGGTACGTACCTATAGACTGAGAGCTGTCAACAACTGGCACGCGGGAGACTGGCGTGAGCTGGCAGAAGAGCTGTAAGGTGAGGTCAGAGGTGGCCTGGGATGTAAAACCTTTCAACAAAAGCTGCTGAATCCCAGAGAACCCGCTCCACCTCAGCTGAGCCTGCAGCTTCTCGAGGCGTTCGCGGTTTTCGGCTCTGTCTAATGGCACCTGGGAAAAGAGTTTTTTGTTGCGTTTGTATTGTGTCATAGTTGCTGTGTCACAGTTGCTTTTATTTCTGCACAGAACTGACAGCTGTGAATCGCTTTCTATTCTTTACTTTAAAAATGTAATAAATAGGGCAAATTTGTAGCCCTATTAGTAAGAGTATGAGGTTTTTAGGATGGCCGGACTAGTTGATGGTAAGAAGCATCACAGCCTTTAGACATTGCTTGCACTCTTCTACTTCTAGTCTTACCTATGTATGAACTTATGCTACTACAATTACATATCTTCTGCTATAAGGTCTGTAAAGCTAATCTCATCTACCTTTGACAGCAACTTGTGAACGAGGCGTAGTGACATCTGATATTCAAACTCAAAGTCCGACTCCATGAGGGACACCGCCACCCAGAAGACTGTGGCCAGTATTGTTGAAGGATGGGAAACATGGGCAGGATCCGATAGAACGCTGGGATCGATGCGATTGGTTGATGATGTGCAGGACCCGGGGGTTCTTCCTGTTCGGGCGAGGCCATGACTGTTGCAGGCCTGTCGATTGAAAGTTAAATATCACACTGAATTGGTGAGATGCATTGTGTTCAACAAGTCCGCTCCCGCATTAAGGTATCACACTAAACCACAATCTTCCTGTCTTGCCTGTATGCGATCCAGAGTTGCACTGCGGGGCGGATCACTCAACTGGTGCCCGCACTCGCCAAACTTCTTGGGCACCGAGTAGGAGCGCTGGTGGCGTTGTGACGACAGACCGACAAATCCCGGGCCGGGGAAGTTCAACTGACCTGTGCTCTTTCTGTTCATAAGTTTGTCACTCATCACAAAGTCTGGTGAGGATGTCCTGTGAAAACACAGTAAAAAATAATATACCTGAATATGGTATTTTCGCAACATAAAGGCTATCTGAACTTAAATGTTTCCCTCTTAAAGAGCAGAGGCCTACCTGGTTAGAGCTGCCATAAGGTCACTGTTTTTCAGACACTCTGCTAGATTCACCACCACTGACTCCAACGTCAACAGCACCTCCATCACATAGCCCTGAAACACCAGCATGCATTCTCATTTACAGAGTAAAGAGGGTGTTGTGTGCTGTGTAGTTCTCTTATATACTGTTATTAACCCGACAATCTCTTGCTCGAGCTCACCTGAACCTCGTCTCCGTGTTCTCCCACCACCTCAACGAGGCGCGAGATCAGGTCAGAGACAGCGTGGTTGTTAATTGGCTGTTTGAGGGCTCTGAAGATTTGGAAAGAGCGGCCGGCATAGTGACGCGAGGAGCTGCACAGAGCCGTCTGTAAAGCCACATCGCTCAGCTGATGCTCCAGGTGGAAGTCTGTGGAAATAGATGGGTCAAAAGACACATAAAGATGTACACATGCAGGTTTGTTTGTAGATAAGCGTTACCTTTGAGAATATTAGCAGACTCTATTTGCTCCTGGACTTTATCATTCATTTTGTGCCAATGAAATTGTGCATTAAGTGTAGTGAGGATTGCCTCATGGCTGAACACAGAAGAGGGATTTAAACAAATCATCTGGAAGTGGAATAGCCTAGAAAAGACATTTGACATTAATGTGAGCAGTTTCTCACCTGACTTTGACTCCTTAAAGACAGAGACGACGTGGCGTAGGAAGTTGGAGAGCTGGTCCGTGCTCTTGGAGTTGGGGTTCTTTGGTGTGATGTCCTCATGCACCCACAGCGGCCCAAACGCTCTGAGCAACAACAACACAGTACTCCAGGCACTGTATACCCACCACCAGTAGCACCACATACATGTTACACAAGCACTTAAGTATGTGCGTCGTGCACATAGAGTGCACGACAGTGAGATAAAGATGCACTTTGCCAACACACCTGCTTGAACCTTTGTGCGCCAAACTTCTAGAAGTGCACAACACGTCACTGTAGGTGTGCCTACCTGGTGGAGAGGAACTCAATGAGTTTGTTTGTCTTCTCATCGGTTTCATTGGGCATATAATCAAGGTCCTCCAGGTCATCCGGTGTTACGAGGGGCAAATTTCCAACACTGCCTGCAGTGCTGCCGCCACCAAGACTGGCAGAGGACGAGTTGGAGGTGGAGCTGAGGCCGGAATCCGCCACTGGAGAAGATTGCCACTCTCGCAGGAAGTCAGGTGCATCTAAGTGAACATGACGATTATTAGAGCCATATATTTTGTTTTGATTACAAATCATGTTATTTGATTTATTGATTTTGATCTAAAGACTTTCCTTTATGAATGGATGTTATATTTATATTTGAAGTGATGCTTTTCTTTGGGAATTATTTCTATTAAGCTGATGAGGATCAGCTGGTATAAGAGGAAGGGGCGGGACTGAGTCTCGAGTTGTATTTTTGTTATCTAGAACGGGACATCGGCACAGTCTTTGACCTCACATTATAGCTCATGTTATAGCTCACCTTATAGCTCATAGACTTATGATTTTGTTAAGTTTGATAAAACAGAGAAAATAAAATCGACAAAATGTTGGAAATCGAATCAACGTCTCGAGAGTCATTATATGAGCATTTCGACGTGTGAGTCAAGACGGAGTCCCGTAACGTGGCACAGAAGACAACAGGAACAAGGAACAGGCCACCACAACGATAGAGTATACAAAGTATACCATTAATATATTGCCCTGCAGCGTTATCATATTGTTATATACTGCACTGTTTCAGCACATTTGTATAGGTTCTAATCAAACAATCTATTCTATACATCAGTAAACATCACAAGATTAATACATGTGTGTTTGCATGTGGAGTATTTTCTACTTACGCGACTGCTGGTACTCTGTGTGGTAGCTGGACTTAATCGTGAGGGTCTTGTTGTCACTTATCTCTCTTGTCAGCATTAGAACTGAGGCTATTACCTGGAAACACAAAAAGGAAGATTCTTCAGTGTTCAAATTCATTTTTTACCCAATAACTTTTCATTGCCACTTTATGCAATGCTAAATCAGGCTAAAATAGTATCATAACAATAACTATGAGGATCCTACTCTGACCTGGAAGTTGTTGTTGCAGGAGAGAGCAATAAGGAGGTGGAGAAGGAGACGTTTACTGTGTTCATAGACCTCTGGTCTATAGTGGTCCAGACCTGCCAATGAAATACACATCAAGTAAGAAAACCACATGATTAAGATTACTATACTATACTATAACAGATACATGCAAAGAAAGAAAAACACACAAGATAATTAAGTGCCTTTTTTTTTTTTAATTCATCAGCTTGTATACATGCTGGTATTTATCTGCATATCTGTCTCACTGTAAATACAAATTAAATTTCTTAGGAATTCATTATTTATAAGATTAAAATTACAAAGATAATTGAAATATTGCTAGATGCTGTTACTATGTCCAGATATGTTGGTGTACAGTTTCTTATAGGCCTACTTGTATGAGGGCTTGTTGTGTGTCAGTGGTTGCTATGACAACATTTCTCCCAATACACTGCCAGTATTAATATACGAAACAAGATGATTTCTTAGACAACGTCACGCACACAGTTGTACAGATTGGATGATAACTTGAGATAGTATGCTGAATATCCATAATAATACATCTCAGCACAGCTGACAGGGTAGGTATGCGTCCACATGTCTGAGAGAGAAATGCAAGCCATGGGGAATGTGTCCGGGTCTTTGGTGACTCAAGAGAACGTTGTGTCCTGAAATGCACGTCTGTGACCTCACACTGTCACGTGACGATCTCTTTGGACGTCACAGAAAATGCCTACACACTTCAAAGGTTATCTTTGTGTCTTTGTGTGTAAACGCCCTTTTTGGCATATCGGTAAATGATGATTTTCCATCTATTTTAAAGTTCCTTTAAGGCCCTCATTTTGGAGGTAAGAGTGAGGCCGGCTGGAGAACTTCATACGGTTGACCAGCCAGCTAGTCCAGGTTTACACATATAATAAAGAATATGAACGACATTAAGGCTGTTTTCTTTTACCTTCCTCTTGTTGTTTCTGAGATGAATCACATAATGGCTGGACTTGTACCAAGAGAAAGATATAGAGTATATTGAGGTATGTGGAAGTGTGTGTTGTGTACGCCTACCCAAGAAGAGGGCATGGAGTAGCAGGGGCAGGTGTAAAGCCCAGTCTTCTCTCACGCTGTGGTCCACCACCATTTCTGTCATGAAGATCACTGCAATGTTACACCTGAAAACCAACACACACACACACACACACACACACACACAGGTCCAGTGAGTGCACACAATATCAACAATGCTTGCTCCATCTATGGACTGTGGGATGGTTCAAGCACACGTGACATCAGCCAACATGTAGTCTCATGGAGCAAGAATCCTGAAGATTTAGCCATAATCAGAATAAAGGGCCAATAGGTAATGATGTTGTCCTTCAATCAAAATAACAATGTGGCAAATTACTATTTTCATAATATTCAATTAATCGTTTTGGTCTATAAAGTCTTTGACAATAGGAAAAAAAATCAAAGGTTGTCATTGGTTGTTGAACCAAGGATCTTTCTTTAAAACATGACTGAAATAAATCAAAAAGAAAAAAGGCAATAAAAGAAAAAAGCTCAAGACAACTACATTCAAGAGAAAACTAGTATTAGTTGTACCTCTTAAAAGCACATTCCTTAACTTACTGATACAGATCCTCTTCATCACATTTGACAACTGAGACATAGATTGTGCAAAACAATTCTCTTTTTGGCAGGTGTATCTCTCCATATCACTCAGTGCACATTATCATGTCTTATTTTAGAAACTGCTTTTGTGTGTATATTGTTGTTGAGGCTCCTCTCTAAAAATAATTAACATGGCAAACTGCACATGCAGAAACTATTTGCCTGAAAAAAAACTGCACCATTAATGTAATAAATCTAGCCTGAAACTCATCTTCAGTAAGGACTTTTGAGGTGTCGAGAGAGATGGAGAAGATGGACTTCTAATATTCATTCTCTACTTAGCAGAGACACAGCAGGCTGGTTGGCTTTCATTCTGTGCTGGGGTTTCTCAGACCATCTGAGAGAGTAGGTATCACTCGTCTGTGAGAAAATACCTTTCTTTGCTGAGTCTGCTGATACGTTGCTGAAAGTAACATTGCTGTTCCAACTCTAAATCGGTTTTCTGCGTACAATTTTTGTGGTTGTTTCAGAGTGGATAGTCTGTTCAGTGTTTTTTCCATGTTTGTTTGTGTATACCTATGCAGTGGTCCTCTGGGTGTGATGGTTTCTGGGAGGTAGTCAACCAATGGAGCCCAGCAGCCTCCGTTAATGGGCATGGGTAACGGCTGAGGATGGTTGGTTTCCAGAACACCCAGTAGCCACCCAGCATATGGTGGGAGTGGGTCAGCTATAAAAACAGACCACAATATTTAGTTATGTGTAACATACGTTTGTATGTACATATCTCATGTACACACAAACACCTCTCTCTTAACTTTCACGATAACCATGTACAACGCGCTGACCATTGAGCACAAGAAAGTAATGTCACGTGAATATCAGAGCCGTGACAAACAGGTAATGTGACGGGTCACTTACGAACCGCCCCAAAGCAGCTCATTCAAAACGTGTAGAATTCCAAACAGAGATAAGTCGCAGTCCAGATATTTCGACAGCAAAGTGGTTCTTCAGCATATTTGCAGCTGTTGGCACTTTGAGTTACTCCTACTCTACACTAATACAATAGTTTATTTTATTTTGTGATCTAAACATACCCAGTTTTGAAATGTATTCATTTCATGATATTTTTTATTTATCTTAAATTATTCCTTATACCAATACCATACATATAATAAATATGAAACTATAGGTTGGTAATGATGAAAATCTCATCAGCACCTCTAAAGCTCACTAATTAACATATTCAATCTCAGTTGTTTAATCCGTACAAAACCAAAACCAAAAATGACAATTTGCAGGAAGATACGGTCCCAGTCAAGAAATATTTTGACACATAACCTCAGGGATATTGTTTCATTTTCCGAAACTTAAAAAAAAGAAGAATAAAATACGTACTGAGGAAGATATTTTCCTCTTTAAGTGCTTGACAACATAAAAGTGTACCTAATTGTCATGGTTAAGCGTGAAATAACTATCTCGTAAAACACTGGCTTGATGAAAGACGTGTAGGGTCCATCTTTTAAAAAATGGACCCACCCTTTTACTTGGCTGGTTACAGCTCTGCTTGGTCACACGACGACTACCAGCAGCAGAGTCACACCTGGAAGCCTCCCAACACAGACGCTTGCTAAAGATAGACTGGGAGTGTGGTTGAGGTTAAATCTGTGTATCTGTGTCAAAGGGGATAGTGGTGGGCCTTGGCTTGTGTCCAAACAACATTTTATAAATAACTACTACATAAATAGCAAACATGTAATGCAGTGAATAAGACACACACATTTTAGCTTGGCCACACAAAAATAGCTGTTTTTTCAGTCTGTATGGAGGAAGCTAGTGACAATTAGAAATAAAGTGGTGAACATTATGCACTGACAGGAAGTCCTGAAGCTCTTTCCAAACAGCAGCTGCGAGGCCAATTGGGCTGTGTGTGTGTGTGTGTGTGTGTGTGTGTGTGTGTGTGAGGACACATTTTTCAAATAAAGCCAGCTTATGCATTCATTCTCATGAGAACCAAGACTCTTAACTTACTCTTTTCATCCTCATAGGAGCCCCCGGAGCTGTTGCTGTAGCGAGACTCCAGTCTGTTGTGAGCCCTGGCCATGCTGAGGCAAATACATGACATTAAAAGTTAAAAATACAGAATTTGCAAAATGTATAATCTTATTTTGTGACTGAAAAGTTGATTGTTAAATTAACTGCATAACTGCACTCATAGGATGCTGTTTGGCATATTTGATCTTCTTGCACAAGACTATTGAGAGACTGTTATAAATGTATTAATACTCACCGCTCTTCACATTCCCTGACCAGCTTATTCTCATCTATGTCTGTTAGGTTCTCCTGACCAGCCACCACAGTGTTACTGCTGGACGTGGTGCCTGACCAGAACACATTTCAGAGATATTCTTCAGAAATACTGTCACACATCCGTCACATAAAAATATGTCGATTTCAAACGGAAAGTCAAGGTGGAGAAGAAAATACAGAATATGGCAGAAAAATATATTATATATATAAAATACTCTTACCTGTCTGTGAGGTGGAGGCTTTGTTGCTGGCAGCAAAGCGATAGAATGGAGGGTTGTCACAGTGCAACACCACAGGGTTGACTGGGTCAGTCTGTTGTAGCTCAAACAGGAGCTCCTCCATCGTCTGAATGGTGTTGTTGCGACACAGGTAGATAACCACCTTCTTTATCTAAAACAGATACAAACATAAAGTACTAATTGGATTTCCTCACATTTTGTTACGGTATTTGCTATAACCATAAAATGTAATACACAACCCAGTACCAGTAATTTGTGCCAATCATTTAAATGTCATTATATTTTACATTATTTTATTAATAAATCACTTTGAAATCTGGGAGTGTTAACAGGGGGCCCTCCAGTTAAATTTCCTATTAGCAGCGTGTCGGTACAGACTACACTTACAAAAGGCAACAGTGTCGTATCACTGCTGACTCCACACAGGCTGATGAGGAACTGCAGGGTGATGCGCAGGTTGTTGCTCCACCTCTCGTTGGACACCAGAGCATTCCAGGCATTCTCAATCTCCGGGCCAGGAACCTCGTCTCCGTACTGATAATGTGAAGAGAAACATATCCAGTTGACAGGCAGTAGATTTTTTTTTTACTGGAAAAGTCGAAACAAGCTTGTTGAAACAAGTTGCGAAAACAAGCACAAACATAGCTTTCTACCTTAGCAGTCATGAACATGAGGTTATTGAGCACCAGCGATGTCGCCTGTAAGGAGCCCCAGCCGTTGCCTCTTAGACAGGGGGACATGCCCTGCCCCTGACCACGTGGTTCTTCCTCTGGTGTGCAGGGGCTTGAGGCTGGAGGTAGGAGCCCCGTGTCCACTAGCTCAATGTTACTGAGCCAGGGCAGCAGGTAGGATAACATTATCTGTCTGCCGTTGGTGTGGGTGGTTGAGAAACGCTGGCTCACCTCTGGACGGGCAAAGAAATGTCAGAGGAATAAATGTTAGAAGTGCCTTCGGGAAGCTGAGCTTTCGTTAAAAGTGTTCAATAACAGCAGAGACATTGGAAGTACATGTAACAGCTATCTCAGAGTATACTGGTCTCTTGGGAGTCTTGAATGAACGGGTTCAAAGAGATTGTGCCGTTTTGGAGGCATTCCTCCCTGCTTCAGGACTTAATGGATACACTACATGCAAACATTCAGCATATCGCACTGTAATGTAAACATTCACCCTGAAAAAATGTACCTGAGAAAAGAGGCAGAGTGAGCTCTGGGTACATGCTGGCCAGCTGGATGGAGAGTTGAGACAGGTTGACACTGTACAGCGGAGGCAGAGGACCGTGTGTTCCATACAAAATATTACCAGGCTTCTGCTCCACCATTCGCTTAGAGTATGCACACAGCTTAGACTCCAGCACCTGCAGACATATTATTGATCTTTTACAGTCACACTGAATTGCAGGTTTTGGCTTTATGCTTATGCTCACCTTTCCCACCCCTTTGCATGAAATTCAAAAAGAATACATGAGATCTGTGTTTATGTACCCTTTATCTATGTGCGTTTGTATGTACCTGCATCAGCTGCATTGAGATCTCATATATTTCCCTGCTGGTGTCTGAGGCTTTGAACAGCACCAGATTGAGCAAGGTCACAAGATCACATGGGTAATTCCTGGCAGAGTAAGGAGGAATAGTCATTAATAGCTAACTCAATGGATGTAGACTACCTACCCTCCTACATGGGGGCGTAACAGGCAGATTCTAATGAATGTAACAAATGGCATGATTCCCCACCTGTTGCCGCAGACAGTGGCAATGGCCTTGAAGCAACCAGATGCGAGCTGGTAAGACCCAGTGAAGCAGCGGTCCACAGCCCAGTTGAACAGATTGATTTGGTCTGGGTTTAGTTCTAAGAGCAAGATGACCACCTCACACCCCAGACGGTGCACCTACGACAAACACATGTTATTATATAGAGGTATATATAGGAAATTACACAAAGGGAGCAACACATATAAAGCTCCTGTGCAACAAGTTAAAGGCAACAGTTGACCTACCCGTATGTCATGGCAGGCCAAGATGTTGTCAAGCCATTTGTAGAGATAGCCGTCAGTAGAGAGGCCCACATTGTCAAACACTGGACCACAACACAGAACTGCTGACATGGCCTAAGAGACAAAAGTTAAATTGAGTTAATGCTGAAGTTTCCGTCAGAAAATAACAGAATAACTCCTGTAGTGTAGCAGGGTTTGGGAAGTTTGGGTATCGTTACCTTGAGAGCACAGTATTGGTAGCGAGTGATCTGGTGGTTGCGGTCACTGTAGCGATCGAGGGGAGTGAACATGACACTGAAGGGTCCAGCCCATTGGCTGAAGAGAATGAAGAGATGGTGTCTCAGAGACTGTTGAGGGAAGAGAAAGCGTCTGTGGTGGACTGTGCAGATGTGAGGGTGAGAGAAAGAGAGACATGGAGGGTCAAAACAGACGACAAATAAAGAAAATGCTGATCGATTTCAAAAGTAAATTTAAGTCTGACTGGAATTCTGTTTGTCAAAACACTACAAAAGCCAAGGATACAACATCTACTACTACTGAAAGACCAATGTATTGTGACATATAATATCATAAAAAAGTAAAACAGTGATTTACCAGGAACACACTGGATGAGATTTGCCACCATCCCACTGAAATGGGCTCTGATATCTTTAAGCACATCCATCTCCTTCTCATTCTCAGCCTCCAGAAGCATCCGGGTTAGATCCACATACTCAAGGAACAAGGCACCCAGGGCCAGTGAATCACGCTCTAGTGCTCCATTAGTGCTTA
This sequence comes from Cyclopterus lumpus, assembly GCF_009769545.1. Classification (NCBI taxonomy): domain Eukaryota; kingdom Metazoa; phylum Chordata; class Actinopteri; order Perciformes; family Cyclopteridae; genus Cyclopterus; species Cyclopterus lumpus. The sequence goes on from NC_046979.1 coordinate 12,580,636, forward strand.
AGGGAAAGAGAAGATAATGATATATGTGCATCACCAGGCAAGAAATTACACTGTAGATTAAATGTGTGTGCTACCTGTCACTGATAACTCCTGCATTAGCCAGCAGTTCAAAGATCCTCAGCAGCTGCAGCCTAAGAAGATCCCTCCTCTCTCTGCGCCTCTTGTTCTAAAAGCAAAGACAGGTTTTCCATTTACTGCTAAATATATGTTAATTTACATACAGTATGTGGTTTTGTGTATACCGGATTATTGAAAGTAAAGAGAATTAGTTTAGAGAGACTGAACATAAGCATCCATTTTCATAAACAATACACTATTGACTTGTGGAAAACATCTCTAATATATATAAGCACAAGTACAACATAAAAGACAACTTCTAAACTCTTATTAACTGTTGTATATAACATTACATTTCATCAGGAGGAGGTTTTCACAATTTTCTGTCTGAAATCAATAAAGTGAACCTGATCCTCTCTCAGTGCGTTTCTCTCTCAGTGTGTTTGTGTGTTACCTCAGGCCGACGTTCCAGTGCTTCCTTCATCAGTGGATGGAGTTCTTCGACTAGCTCCCTATAAACAGGATCAAAGAGGGCAAAAGTCAATCGATTCCTTCATTGCTAAATGAGAGTGATCAAATAATCCTTATAGATAGAGGATGGCCTGATTTAAGGAAACGGTTTATAAAAGATTGTGAAACCCAAATGTCACATGTCCTAAAAACCACTAAGCCTCATACTGTCATGTTAGACAAATTTGTCTGGGGAGACCTTAATCCCTTTGACAACAATGAACGCCCTTTTGGAAAATATTTTAGGTTAAAAATAGATGATCTCTTTAAAAATGAAATACCTCCCTTTCACAATGGAACCTATGTCCTTTGATAACATTTGACATATCTCTGTCCCGTGTAAGATTTTCTTCTCCATAAGGGACATACTTTTTTTCTTTTCTGAATGGCAATGAGGCGTGCAGCTCAGTTGTGAAGAGAATGTAAGCACAGATGGGATTCAGTAATAAAAGGCAGTGTGAAAAGACTTATGTAAGGGAAAAGGGTCAAATCTAGCGCGTCATACATGTCTGTTGAGTTTGGTCGAGTGGCATTCCTTCCATTTAGGCTTTGTGTGTTTATTATTATTCACAGTTTGTTGAACATCTGAGCATTAACTCAGAAATGTATTTGACAACTTAGAAGGTAAAACAATATCCAGCACTGATGAGAATGATGCAATCTGTGTGTGTCTTGTCAGTGCACATCTCTGAATGCTCCTGTTCCAGTACCTGAAGACCAGAGCATTTGTGCATCCGAACCCCAGCACCAGAGACTCTGTGATCTCCAAACTCTCTGCTCTCATCAGCGGGACGAGCTGTTTCAAAAGCCAGGCTACTGAGGGAGTGCCTATCACCTGAGCAATAAAGAAAGAAGAGATACACAAACATTGATCAGGCAACATTAACAACCTAAAACACAATCTCATTCCCAACTGGTCAAATATAGCCACTTGGCCAGTGGCTCAAAGCTTCAAACTATGATGCTTTAGGTAACCCTAGCATGAGTGTGTGTCAGTTTCCATTGGTTAAATGTACAGTGCCAAATGTGAGTGTACAAATTAACTTCCATCTTCTCAGGAACTTAGGTTTATGCAACAAAACCACTCAGTTGGGTTTAGGAAAGAACAGCAGTCTCCTGAACTAAAGTCCTGTATTTGCTGTTGCTTTTTTTTCTGGTATATATTATTACAATTAATGTATTTTGATGTTGGTCTGCTAGTTGGACAATACATCACCTTGGGTTCTGGTAAATTGTGATGGCCATTTTTTCACTGTTTTCTGACATTTTAGAGAAAGAATTGGTAGAATGATCACCTTGTTGTCGTAGGTGACGCTGCCGTCGGGCGTGGTGGCTGTGATCTCTGGTGTGGAGGCTCTGAGGTGACCAGGGGACATAATGCTGGGCTTAGCCACACCTAGACACAGGATTAGGTAGTTACGCCACAGAGATATGTAGTTGTCACTGGAGCCTGCGGTGCTGGTCTTCTTTGCATTCACTGGACTGCTGCAAAAGACAAAAGGAGAATCGGCAGGTGGTCAGATATCTTAATCTCCCATACACATGGATCATTTGTTAGATGAGATACGTGATCATTCTATGGTCACTATGTTGTTAAAGTAACAGTTAAATGCCTAAAAAGTACAATATAATAATGTGTGTTCTTGTACTTGGGGTCAACTAGTGGCAGTAGCAGCTGCAGCCGTGTGAAAGCGTAGGGCCAGGCGTATCCCAGGGCGATGGGGCAGTGTTTGGGCAGATGCTCCTGCCGCAAGAAGATGTGCAGACAGAGCACCCATGGATCCTTCACACTCTGGGCAAAGATCCAGACATGGCTGGGGCTCTTCACGTCGTAGGAGCTGCTCACCAGTCGAGCCGTCCACTCCACCAGCCACTGGAGGTCAACATGGTGGCTGAGAGGCAAGGTAGACTAAAGGGAGGGGAGGGGAGGGGAGGCATTTAGGAATGATACACAGCCGCTGAGGAAGTAACTTGGAGGATTGTGATATGAATAACTTATCTGATGTACTAATGTTCCCAATACATGCTGCCCGTAAACACACTTACCGAGTCAGAGACAGCCACATGAAAAAAGCTGTCCATTACAGCTGGGCTCAGCTGGTCCATGACCTCTATCATGGGTTTGTCATCATCCTGGAGGGAGAATTAAAGAATCAGCTATTTTTATAACAGCGTCATACAATATGAAAAGAATACATGTGCCGCATATGCTCCATATCTAATTACAGCTACGTCTCTCCTTCCATCATTTCTACCTCTTTGGTAGAATTTTGACACCAGCTGTGTGATACATGTTGGTAATATCCAAATGTCTTTGGACTGTATATTTCTGACTTTAAATCTAATCAGAAACTTAAAATGTCAGAGAAGCTTGTGAATATGTTTGCTCGGTGAAGACGTGAGCAACCTGTACTCACCTCAGCATGTCCCAGAGCTGTGAAGAGGCAGCGTATCTCTCGTAACACGCCGACAGCCAGCTTCCTCGTGCTGATCTGACACGAGCAGAGGAGCAGCAGGGCCAGGCCCTCAACCGCATGGAGCACTGAGCCGTGAGGGCTTCGCTCTGGCAGTCTGGGGCTGGACTGAAGGAGAAGGAAGACAACGAGGGAGAGTAAGTAAATACTACAAATATTACTGTCAGTCACCTTGTTTGACCAGAAATCAAACCCATAGTTATGGCAGTTGACCCTTTACATGGGTCAAATTGACATGCTTGAAGAACCCCAACCTGTTTTCAGCTTATCATTTTAGTGATGAGCTACATCATTGGACCAACGTATTTCAAAACAAGGAAAATACAATCAACTAGTCATTTCTGAGATATTGATGATGTGATGGGTGAACAAAATAACCAAATATGTCTGTAAAGTAGTAGTTTTAAACTACAAACCTCAACTCCACCTCGCGTCTTCCCCTGGAGCTGCAGCGCTAACCTCCACTGAGTGAGCAGCTGGAGAAGGAGCTTCACTGAGGCATCCTGCAGACCCTGATGGGTGTCTTGAACCTGGAATCATTTGGAGAGGGGCATTTACAGAATGGCTGCCAATGTCATGTTATTATATGTTGTTGTTAATAATAATAATGCCTTTTGAATCACTCTTTTTGGTTATTTTTTCTCTGTTTCCAGTGGCACAGAAGATCATTTTGTGTGGGGAAGCTACACTTAGAAGTATAAACTTAAACCATGGAGGACAGATGTTCTGTATTTATGTTAAGCCTAAAACACATGTGTAAAGGAAGTGTACCAATTGCAAATGCCAGATTAATGTTGTATTGGTGAGGTAGCTGCATGTTTCTGTCAAGATATACCTCGCGCAAAAGGAAATGTGTGTAACCAAACAGGACGTCCTCCCTCCAGTCCGAGAAATCGAGTAACAGGCTCTGCAGGGAATTCTGGGAAATAAGACGAAGCTCATCGTCCATGTGCACAGTAAGTCTGAGGGATAGAGGAGAACACAGAGTTGAATGAATAAGAACTTGTTGCACAACCTCATTGACAGAAAGAAAAAACGTTATAAACACAAATGTATAAAATCAGTTAGAACTCAACAATATAGTTTATCCTGAACATATGTGTTTTGTATATAATTTGCACGTAATGACAAGTTAACCGGCCATCCATTAAGCATTTCCTGTCTCTAACTCACCGTGAGAGCAGGTCAACAAGCTCAGGTTTGGACATGGCATCAGGAAGGATACGAGGAATGGCAGCCACACATGTCCTGAACAGGTCGATTTTAGGCTTCCTTTCGCCACTATCAAAGATAGAGGGGGATGTTAGGTCAGGGAAAGTTAGGTAACTCCAAATACAGGTAGGTCATGTTTGCAAAAGATAACAATGTATAAGATATTTGCCTTGTCATTAAAATAGCCTAATTTAATATGCTATACATTTATTTTCTGTGCATCGTGTTTTACTTTAATTACAGTATGACAATAACCCTCGGCACTAAAAGGGTGGAGAAAAACACTGCACTTTGCAGTTACATACGTGATCATGTCCTCCGGTTCTTTGTTGAGCATCTGGACGCTGGTGAGCATCATACAACGACCCACCTCCTTGTCCAAGTGTCGCAGGATGTTGTCCAGAGCCTTCCGCACCTGGGAGTAGTACAAGGACATGCCTGTGTAGGACAGGAAGAGACAGTTCATGCCGTTAGAGGCGACATTCATATTACACTGTCTGGAATGCCGATAGACACACACAGACCTATAAGTTTGGCTTCCTCTTCAGTAAGTGTCTTGCTGAGATAAGTCTTCTTTTTCTTCAGAGAGTTCCCAGAGGGCAGAGTGGCTCCTGTGTTGGGCATAGGAGGCTCTCCGTCCTTCTGTTGCAGAGCATCTGCTATCACCAGGAACGCCCGGAGACCTATGTTCATACGCTAGAACACGGACAAAGCACAGCATCCTCACTACGTGCCAGTAGTGATGGCAAATTGAGTAAACGCACATACCCAATCAGTGCTTACAGTTTGAGAACAAGTTTGACAAATGTATATGCTGGAAGACGCAACAGATTTTTTTTTTACTACCGTGTATGAATATCTATTTGGGAAGATTATTTTTAAAACTTTTTTAAACAGTTCCTCTCAAAGGATTGTTGTTCTTACAGTTTGTGTGATGTACTACTACAACATGTACTATATGGAACAATTGTTTATTTATTGTACTCTAAAAATCCTGATATTTTACTGTAATTTAAATATTTTGGAATTATCCAAAACATACTCATTCATCGGTGAGTGTTAATAATGTCTTTACTGTGCGATGAAAACTTATGCATCAGAACCAGAGATGTATTTTCCCACGTATACTTCCTTGTCAAACTCTGGTCCCTAGATTTACAAAAACGCTCGACTGCCAACGGTTTGGTTGGAGATTCAGTCGTGTTCTGCTAGCGGAGGCTAATGTAGCCGCGAGCCGCAAGCCTCAAGCTGAGAAGAGGAGATAGTCAAGAGGGCTGCTAAGCTCACTTCTTTGAAAATCAAATAAATCTGGAGGAGTTTTAAACTCAAGTGTCAGCACTTTGGGCTAATTAATTAGAGATCTGCAAGCTCCCGCTGAAGCCACAGCTTGATAGAACTTTTGTTCACATATGCAGTCGTACTCCCCAAGACCTCTAAACAGACTGCATTGATTCTAATGATTGGTTTTGGTTCAAATGACCAGAATCCTGTAATCACATGGCATATGATCAACCCAAAGTGCATCTCTTTACTACAGCTGAAATATGTCCTTCAAAGCTCCAACAGAGAACATACTGTTCGATTATCTTCCTCGCTGACCGAGGACTACAAATAAAAACTGGAATGCTCATCCTTGTAACACGGCCCACGGGATACAATGTTAATCTGTGTGCGATTGTGGGCACATGATTGAATGTCTGTGTTTGCTGTCTTTACCTCTGGGTTGAGACTGAAGGCTTTGGCAGGTTTCCCAACACTCAGCAGATCAAATATGATCTCCTTCATGGCAAAGTCCAGTTTCTCCTGAACAGAGGACAAGCAAACGGGTGTTACAAGTTGTCAGACTTATTGTGGTGTGAGGCAGAAAGCCCATTATTGTATGTCACCAATAGGACATCTTTTATTATATAACTGTTTATAAAAAGAAATAACAAATGAAACAGGCAGGACAAGGCAATGTATGGATATAATAAGGCTTATTTATCCACATGTGTTATTCACAATAAATGTAATATATGCCGTTTGGTAATTGTGTTTTATCAAAGCATCTGTAGAAGGTGCCAAAACATTTTTTTTGGATGTGCTTTTGACCAGTTTCAGCAATTATGTCAACTAAGAATTTTTGATTAACCAGTATTTATATTTCTTAGAAATAGCCGAAAGAAGCACAGAATAAATCTTGGAATCTGTCACATTGTTGGCTCCACACTTAACACAACAAACACTCCATTGCTCATGGCCTAAAGCAGAGTGTACCAACTTTGTGTATGAAAGTATGTGCAAGTGTGATACACACCTGTGCAATGAACTGGATAATCTTGACAAAAATATTCAGAGGCATGTCTCTGGGCACAACGCTCCGACTCCCTTTAGGGAACAGAGTGGAGGTGATGGACGTCAGACGACTGGGGAAAGAATGAGAGAAGAGAGAGACGAGAGACAGACAGAGAGGGAGGGGAAAGTGTTGAGACATAAGTTAAATATCTCTGCAAAATCAGAACATATTTATCTTTTTATTGAGAACACCACCACTAAAGTGCTCTGCATTTGGTAAAACATCACAAATGTTACAGCACAAAGAAGAAGCATAAACAGAGCCAGAGTTTTCTTTGTACCCTCATCTGTTCATGATATCTACAACACTAAACACTTGAAAAGTTTAAAGTTATATCTTACATCTTGTTGATAATAATTATTACCTCTGTGTTCCAGTGTTGCTCTCGCACTTTATTCGGATCATGTAGACCCACAGCAGGCGGTAGAGTGATTCTAGAGCGACACGGGCCATCTTTGGATCTCTATTCTGCATTCAGACAAAGATGTATCGTGTTTCACCAGGTGCAGTATTTCACAAAAATGCTTCACATGAATTACTCTGAGCCAAAAATAAATTAGTATTCCTCATATATTGTACCTTACTAGGGCTCGGTATCACAAAATGATTTCCCAATTGATTCCATTCTGATTCAGAAGGTCCCGATTCAAGAGATTCTCAATTAACTACTGCTGTAACTGTTCAAGGAACCCTTTAACCTCGTGCATTTGTAAAAAGAATGAACGAGAACAGGTGAAGTAAACAATTTGCCACGCGCAAGCTTTACTACTCGCAGTACTACTGTGTGAAAATGGCCACGGCCGAGTTTAGGTGCAATCCACATGTTTACAGATTATGTCAGACTGATTGGTATAAGAGCACCACAGAGCAGATCAGCTGTTCGATGGTGCCGGTGTGTGACACTTTGCTCCCGGCATGTTTGGACTCCACTAAGGTCCGCTTTATTTTCACGAATCCACTTGAAAAGACATATATTAGAAGATCAATCTTAGGATTTTATTACTTTATATCAGATCATTCAAATAAAGAGCAATTTTAATAGTTTTTTTAACCAGCCCTATACCTTACATAAACATGATTCACTATATGCACTACATACACTGCTTTCAGTGCCTGTATAGTGATGTTCATTGTGCGACAGTGTGATCATAAATCAAGTGTTAATGACTATGTTCTTAACCTGCAGGGTTTCCCTCAAGGCAATACATACTGATTGTTGATTTTATATTATTATTATTATGTCATGCTGGTGCAGCAGTGTGACGTTCAGTGTTGTGTGCATGTACTGTTTGTCACTTTGTCAAAATCATTATTCATTGGCAGACATGCTTTGCACTGGCTGCATTGTTTCCGTGTGTGAATACAACACTCACTGCTTGTGATCTATACAAATAACCCCATCTCTGGAAATTCTCGCATTTGCATGTTGCAGACAGAAAGGCTGACCTTGAGGTTTGAGAGGCAGTTGTTGAGGAAAATGTGCCAGCGGCTGAGGAAGAACTGCTTCTGACTGACACACAGCAGGCAAGTCACAAGAGGATACAGAGCCTGGGGTGGAGAGAGAAGGCAGATGGGAGACATTTGCATCAGGCACTTTACATTCAAAGTTCATTCATTGAATGTAAATATTAAATAAAAGACTCTGTCTTCCTCAATAGTTTTCTACATGCATGCAAATTGCAGCCTATTACTTTGGAACTGCTTTTAGATGTTGAAGCTGGTATTGATGTCAGTCATTAAAATCATTAGGAATCATTTATTCGAAACTGAAATCATTTCTGAGCTCCTCCTTTATCATCTAAAAACAATGTGCAATTACATTATTTCAAATTAAGTTTTTCACAATCATGTTCCAATTGTTTCAAGCCTCATAAATCCCTCATTAAACAGTTTGTTCCCCCTTCTTCAATCATCTTTCTCTCTGGAATTAAACGTTTATGTATCTTTCCTTTATATTGTCTGTCTGTTTAATTAATTATATTTTTTCCTCCATTTCATGTAAAAATATAAATCAACAACAGTTTGAACCACAGGAAGCTTATAGAAAACTCAACATACAGGAATGTGAACCTGGTGTCTAGTCTGCTCAATCATCTCGTCAGGGCAGGCAGACAGATCATTGTTAGACATGAATGCCTTCAATGACGTGTGTGAGTCCAGGTACACCCTTGTCATGAATGGTTATGGAAATGCTAGGTTTGAGGAGTGCATCATTTACCTGTCGCTCCTCATTGAAGTTGGTATTTGTTATCTGTCTCCCTATCACTTCAGTGTCACCTCTCTCCCTCGGGTACTAAGACTGCACCACATTACTGTCATTCCTCATATTTATCCATTCTGCTCTGACATGACAGGTTATTGTTTGTTCATATGCATGGATGCCTGTGCACTATTCGTTTAGACATTGTTTGTGTGCAGAGAGGTGTGTCGAGCCTTGAATGCACACATTGCTCTGAGTATTTGGAGAATCTAATGAAGAAAACATGCAGAATTGCAGAATAGCATGTCTGCAGCCCTGAGGGCATGAGTCCCTGCCACAGCAGGAGATACCCGGGTACATATCACGATTGGCACATTAACAGCAATGATGCAGCACAGGTGTCATCTTATCTGTGTATCATATGGCTATGGAATACAACCCCAAGGTGGGGAAACATTTAGGTGAAAATGACCTCAGCAAGCATTGCTCAGCTGCACTACAAGAAATTAATCAACTACTTTCAAGAATCTTCTCCAAATGAGTGTTTGTATTTTGAAAAGAGAAAGATTAAAGCAGGTTACTGCATTAAAATAATTACTGCAATTGCATGTATGCCTCCGCCAACCGGTCAAGTTGCAATTCAGTGTCATAATTATCATCATAATTCTTGAGTTATGGCCAAATTTGAATCAGTTCATCCTTGAGCCCAAGAAGACAATCTGAAAACATAATACCTCTGACCATGGCCGTTGCCTATGTGGAGGTTCATTTGTAGAAAAAAATAATATAGGAAATATTTGTAAGGAAGATTTTTGTTACCAGGAAATATGTTCCTTGTATGTGAAAGCATACTTGGCAATAAAAGGTTCTGATTCTGATTCTGATGATGTCGTTAAAATGTGTTAATCCTGCATTAGAGATTAATGCCTGTTCTATAATTTCCTTGACATTCATGGTTAAAACTTTTAAGCAGTGAAGAACCAGTCCTGAAAATGTAAAAGTTCATGAGAGACCATCTTAATAAGGGTACTGCTTCTAAAATGCCAGTGCACTGCATACTGCACTCCTGTCTCCTTTCCATGGAAAGATAAAAGCCCATGAAGAGTTACAGTAAGTGCTTTCACCAATTGCTGTTAATGGAGAGGAAATGAGGAGAGAGGAGAGAGGAGCAGTGATGAAACAGAATAAAAGGAGAAACTTACCAGAGAGTGTTTCTTCCTTGAGGACAGGTCCAGTGTGGTATCGTGCAAACTTTCTACGAAATTCCGTAGACACGGCACGTTCACCTCGTTCTTCACAGTCTGGAGGAGGATGAATAACGCAAAAGTTAGCTTAGAGAAGTGTTTTTGCCAGACCCCAACACTCCTTGATGCATACAGATAGATAAGACACTATATATTCAAGCTACTCTCTTATGACCATTCTCAAGATATAAACACTATATATTAAGACCAGCAGATATACTGTACAGCACAGAGACAATAACTTCAGTGTGACTCTGGCTTTAAATGAATCCAAAAAAGCAAAAGTACACTGAGGTGCTCTCAGCAGTACAATGAAATGTACTTACAGCAGCTACAGGAACAAGTATCTCCACAAAGAGTCCGGCTAATGAGTGTTTAATATCTTTGTCCTTCACTTCCAAGAAATACTGCGCACACTCCTTAGGAGACAAAGAGAGTAAAAGATAGTTATAGAAACAATGTATGTACTTGATAATGCTGTGAATGCAATCATCGCTTGTAATCCCTGTATCGTTACGGTTGAAGGAAATGAGAAACATTTTAGACCACTGCAACTACCATCAAAGGGGCAATAGAAAAAACCTAATTACTCTTAGGGAACCTCTTGATAGTCAGGATACGACTGCTTTTTGATAGCACTAAACTGCTTCCAGAGATGAATATGTGCAGAGAAAGAGCATGTCTGTCCTGTAAAATACTACCCCAGATTCCTAAACCACAGCCTTTTTACAATTTGTTGGTATGTAAAAATCAGATAAGAGACAAAATGATTTCAGCTCTACCTGCATGAACTGGAATGAGGCTTCAAAGTCTTCCACCGGGTACATTTTGATGCGGAAGAACTTGAGCCCCATGATGAGGCTGATGGTGGACTGGATGACGTAGGGGCTCTGCTCCTTCTGTCTCAGCTCCTTCAGCTCGGAGATGAACTTCTTCCTCACTGCTGGGAACCTGCAGAGTAGATGGCAACCAAAATGTGACCAGTCGCTCTCTGTAAATGTTTTCATACCCAGGTCTCAGGTGAGGGGTGGTATGGTTAGTGGAATAACTACAACAAAGTGGCAAGATTTGTTGCATGCGTGTTTATTTGCTAATATTAAACTGAACTATACTGTATTGTATTCACACAACGTTTTGCATGTGCAAGAAGTTGTGTGCGCTTGTGTGCGTAAGTATCCAACATCCAAATAGCTTTTTACCAACAGCGCTCTGCAGGCCTATATTTAGAATGGCATCTGGACGGGGGATGTGGAGGGAATGTGTACGTGTGTGCGTGATTCTTTGGGTGTTTTTTTTGCGTGTGCTTTTGCATGCTTCACAGGGGTTGCCACAGCAGTTAAGTAAGTGGAACAGTCATCGGCCTTTTGTTTAATGTGTTAGAATAAGATACACATAAACACTGTGGTTTATAAACCAAGCTGGTAAAATACACACTTAATGCCAAGAATAAAGTATGTGCCAGTGTGTGCTCAACCTTTTCACAGCCCTGGGTGTAAATAATGTACAACAAACAAATAACACTGAAAGGAGTGTTAGAAATCATCTAGGAAGTTTGAATCAAGTGTAAAACCCACCCACGACCCACACAGTAGACAGTCTGCATTTGCTAAACCAACCAGATCTCATCTGGAGTGTCATTATTCTCAGTTGCAATCAGCACTCGCACTCGCACTCGCACTCGCACACACACACACACACACACACACACACACACACACACACACACACACACACACACACACACACACACACACACACACACACACTTGTTTCTTTCCTTTCCAGTCTCTAAGCTGTAAAAATAAGTAAATAAAGCCACATTTAAAAATGAATTGTAGATATTTAAGTAATGTCTTGTGAACATTGCAACAAAATAAGACCATTTGTAGAACTTTGAGTAACTGTATCACTGTATAACTGTAACACTCGGCATCTTCATTAGCCTTGAGATATTATTATATTATTATTATGAACTTCAAAAATGACTTATTTTCACTTGTTTGGGTATGTGGTAAATGGCCTCCAACAAATTTACAACAAACAATCTGAGAAACGTAATGTTGATGCTGTTGATATACAAACATTTACATTGCATGAACTCATAAACACACTAGCAACATAAACACCAATTTGCACAGTACCTGGACTGAGCTACAACTCCCACGACTTCAGCATAGAGGTCAGCCACTATGTGCATGTTGCCTGTGTTGGGTCCCAGATACCTGAGAAGTGAACACAAAACATTCATATTATCATATGTAGTGCTGTTCAGTCTGTAAATGCATGTATTACACTGACATTCAATGCATTCTAGAACATTATTTGTGTTTCTATATATGATCATTCTTACCCTTCTTTGTATTTGAAGTGCTTGAACGTCAGGTTTATGACTTCTTGGATGAGTCCATCCAAAAGTGGATGGAGAGGGATCTGGATTGAGAGAAAAAGTGTATTATTATTGTATTCTGATTTCTCTCAATTCAAGTAAAACAATACATCCAAATAAAACGCAGTTTTTCTATGTTTCTGCTCACAGTCTGGGGAACATGGTGTGCAATATATCAGCATATTCTTGGATCATTTTGTAATTGCGTTAATTTAGATACAGTTTAACATGAGTGGGGTGGGAAATACTGGATAACTGATATAAAGTAATTTGTAAAGGAAAAATTCGCCACAGCTAATGTGGCTGTCAAATGAGCATTGATTGTAAATGTAGTAAATTGAAGCAGTAATTGAAGCATGTACCAGCATGCATTGCACACGAGTTTCTCAAACACAGGATCCCCGCTGGCCACAGCTTCTTGCACTGCATTTCTTAGGCCTTGTATTCGAATAAATATGGCCGAATATCTATGTCAGCCGAAATGCATCTTTGTCCGTAACATCCACTTATATTTTGGGATGGCTCTTTCACAATGGAATTTACAACAGGTTTCCCCCAGGCAATCAACAGTGAGTGGACGTACACATACATTTCCCTTTCATCAGGGAAGAGCTTTGTTTCTAGTGATTGAAATAGTTTGACGACAGAAAAGTCAAACAGTATTTAACCCATAGTTTAAACAGTAGTAACCCATTGATGCTAATAAATACGAGGACAACAGGTTGTTCACAGTGTAAATTGAGACTCACCTGCTTTAAAACCTCTATAAGCACGAGAGAAAAGATGAAGTCTATTGCCAGATCTCTCCTCTCCAATAAGTAGTCTTTCTGTTGCTCATCACTGAGACAGACCGACAGAAACAAAGAAACAGAGAGTTAGTTTTTACACTCAGTGTTACAGTGTTGATCTTTTATGAGGGCCCAAGTGCAAGCTCCTGTTCTTGCCTTTGTAAACAAGACACACGAGAATCATCTTTTAACAAATTGCCGCCAATTAATTAATTGAAGGCAGTATCTGGTTAACTAGTAGCTGTGTGTACTCAGTATGCAGTGAGTTTGAGATTTGGAAACGCACTTCTGCCTTTTTTTTCAATGGCAGTATTTCTTTAGTTTAGACGTTGTTTGTGTGGGAGGGCTAAATGCAGTTACTGCAGCATTGCTTATTGTCTTTAAAAGTAAAGTAAGTAAAAAAACTTCATGAGCCGGGCTGAATAAATATTTCATTAGAATATAGTTATATAGTCCTAGTGGCTTGTTGTGTGTTTTAGTTTTACAATCAAGTGTATGTGCCGTTTGTGTCTCACTTTTTGGACTTGGTGTTGGCCCTGGGTCGATATTCATGGGACTCGTCCTCCAGGCCGTTCTGCCTCTTGTACCAGTCAAACAGAGTTCTCAGGATGGACGGCAGGCAGTACTCTGCCAGAGAACTCATACTGCTGATCAACTGCACAGAAAGAGGAAGCAGGTGAAGGTGAGCGAGAATGAGAGAGAGAGTGAGAAAGAGAGAGAGAGGAGAGAGGGACAGGTGAATCCCACTCCCAAATAAAACAATGCTGCAGCTAGATGTGAGGAAACAGAGGAAAATGTGTCCATGTCAGCTGCACGCACCTGGTCGAACTGTGGGTCCTCTCCTCTCTGCAGAGATTTGTTAAGTGGCTTCTCCTGTGAGATGAGAACAGAAGGGAAAACATTAATGTCGGAGGAAATCGAGAGCGGGAACACATTTTATGACGAAACTTTATAATCAGAACTAGGGCTGAAGCTATCGATCATTTTAGTAATTGCGTATTCTACATATTGGCCATATACTAAATCATATAGTAATAGGATAATAAATACATTTGATTCATTAAAGAGTATTAGTATATACAAAAGACAAAATAAGACAGGTCTCTTAAAATGAAGAACTAATTGATTTCCTTAATAATATGTTAAACCCATTTAGTGTCATATCATATTCTGGGTTTTAACAAACAAAATAAACAATCAAAAAAAAAACTCAAGGAATTGTTTCAGCCCTCATCAAAACTCAGTTTCACTGCATTGTCAACATTTTTTAAATCTGCTATCTCTCCAGACTTTAACCTGTACAGTCTGTAAATATTGAAGACACTTGAAACCTATGATAGTGTTGCCTTTTCAGCTAAATGTAAATGTGATTATCGGCTAAGTGCCTAAAACAAGCCCAGGACCGACTTCACTACTTAGTATCAAAATAGCTGCTTAGGCACTAACCTTGTTATGTTCCTTTCATAAAACATATCAGGTGTTCAGCACTAAGTGCCATGAGTATACACAATCTTAAACATTTTGATTTAAAACAATAATAATAATGAATAAGCCCCAATTAAACATTTAAACTCGAAGAAGAAGTTTCTAGTACACTTAGTGTGACAAAAAGGTAATATGAGAGACTCAGAGGTTACAGCACGTCATACATATTTGGTTATATCTACAGGCAAATATGTAAATCCAGGACAACCACATGGAAAACCATAACTTTGTTTTGAGCATAAGAGGTCAAAGAGGTCACAGTGTGTCTTATTGTGAGATGGAAACTAAAACAACTAGTTCCTTCTACAAAAAAGATGAGATATTACTAATTATTATTCAGCCTTTTCATGTTTCAGACAGAATTTTCTAAATTAGGTTATATTATATTCAAGCCGCACTGCTGGGGATTTACTATTTAGCACCGAGGCACATTGCAGGCATAAAGCCACTCTGAATAACACAATCAGTTACCCTGTATCCCTAAATGACGCTGTAACCTGAGAGAGCTGGGATGACAAACACAGACGAAACTAAATGAGACAGATGCAAAGTCACTCACCAGTGGTTCGGCCATGATGATGCGAATCTTGCGTTCGGAGAGCAAGGTGAAGTTGGCAAACAAGCTTTTTAGGACAAACTCGCCCGGCTTACTCTCAGGGTCCACATTGACGGGCACCATGACGACAGGACCCTTCCTCTCTCCCAAGGTTCCACTGACTGGCGGGAGGGGGGGCTTCAGTCCCACTGGAGAGGCTGAGGAGAGTCAGGAAACATCAGTGAGTCCAAGACAGGGGTTTTCAAAGCCTTTTATTTGGGGCATAATCATGCTCTTACATTTTATAACCACAGTTATCATAGTTTGGAGGTTTGTGGGGATGCAATAAAAAAAGTCAAATATTTTAGCCATTGTTTTAGCCTTTATTTGTTTACATTTTGGGAAACTGGCACCGTTAATTATGCCAAATTATGTAATGGCGGTTCCTGCTTGCCATGTATCCATGGATGTACAGGCAACTATCACTGGAGTGCTTTCATACTGAGAAAAAAAAAAAAAAAATGATGAATCTCAGATTCATGGAGAGGAGCATCTTTTTTTTAATGATTTCTAAGTAGATTTATGAATGTTTATTCGAAATGGACATTGGAGATGCTATCCTCAGAAAGGGTGTCACACTCAATCTAAGAACATGTATATCTGTCTGGAGCAGGGCTACAAATCTTTAGATAAAGGGTTTTAAAGAACCATAATTGCCTCTATGAGTTGTGTCACAACCACTTCTGCAGCTCTAACTGCTACAATACAAACTCCTGTTATCTTCATCAAAGAACCTCCCGACGCAGACCGTCATGCTCATTCTCCAGCCTCGTGTCTTAATTGACCTCATTCATTGATGACCAGAATTTGTCCATATCAGAAAATGTATTTATCCATTTCTTTCTTTCTGTGAAGTAAAAATTCCTGTCATGACTTATTTGTGTTGACTGTGTTTGAGGCACACGCACACGCACACACGCACACTCTTGCTTGGCAGTCCATGTTTTCATTCGTCCCTTCTGATTACATCATTAGGGTGACTGGGCACTGTTAATTCTTGCCAGACGTAATGATAAACACACAGGGAAAGATAAATAGGGAGTGGCTGAAGTCTCACAGAGATTAGAGTGAGAGACAGACGGACAGAGAGATATCAGGATGGAGAGGGCATTTCCTGTCACGCGTCTCTAGGAATATTGACATGCCCTTAAAATAGAACAAGCTCATCACTGTAAAAAATGGCGTCGGTGACTACAGTATAAGAGCCTAAGCAAGACTTCGTGGAAATTAACCATATTTCAACGAATATAGTTTACGAAAAAACCCTAAACTCACACAACGCCTACAACAGCCTAAGAAGAAGACTCTAGCCACTTAGTGTGTGAGTTACCAGTGTCAGTATCATGTCTAACTGACCTTTCATTACTTCATAACCTAACCTCACCGGAGAGGTGAAATGTAAATACTAGTTCCCGGACAGAACAGGCCCCCAGGCCTCATAGACTGTGACGGTTTGTGTGAAAGCTGAGCACTCACATGAGACAAACATGCGTGCGTGCACAGGAACACACGCCCCTGCATGCTTACCAAGGCCCTTGATGAAGCTGAAGAAACTAGCCCTGCTCCATTTAGTTGGCACTTCCATGGTGCAGACAGCCGAACAGACAAGGATACAGTGAGTAGACGTGGGTAAAACGGGCTGGAATAGTGGGATGGAGGAGGGATGGGAGAGGGTAGGAAATTGAGGAGGGCTAGCTGTGTCTACAGGGTATAAAATACAGCTCCCATGATCGACAAGTAAAATAAATTCCTTGCGGAGTGATAAGCGGCCCAGGTGAAAGTTGTCTTTAACATCTAACTATTCCACCATGACAGAAAATACTGAATAATATCTGGCTTTGGCACGAGGCAGGTTTAACCAAAGCTAAACGTGTGAAGCTCCATCCTTTCAGAAAATGATTGGCAGGTAAAGTGAAAGGCGTGCGCCTGGGGCGATAAAGAAAACTCTCATGACAGCTGTACTCCACATTCAATCCAAATGAAACAGGAAGATATGCAGCATCCACAGACCGGGAGAGCCATTGCCAGGCTAAAACTGCCCAAGTGAAGACAACTTGACGCCTCAGAGCTGCAAGTGTCGCAATCACGGAGGACGAGATGACGCCAAAGTGTCTTCTCGAAATAGCAGAAGAGACAACCGACTCCGTCATGAGTGAACTCTACCAACAGGGATTGAGAAATATTCCAGTGCACTGCTCCAGCAGAGGCTTGGGTGGATCAGAGGCTGCGCAGGGCCCCATGCTTGAGAACTGCATGAGCCTACAGACCAACTATCAGTTTCAACTTCAGCTCCTGCTGTGACTCCGGCCTGCCCTCACTTCGTTGTACGACGGCTCCCATGACTTTGGAATCCTCGCATTGGACCGTCGTGTTGCACTAAAGTGCGTCTTTGAGAGTGGTTTTGTGGCCGCCCTTTAGTTGTCAGCAGCAGTTAAGTAAAGTCTGCTCCTTGTGGAGATCTGACCAGAAGAGTTGGGTTGGAATTTCAACACTGCCCCGAGAGAGAGGCGAGGGGAGGAGGGAGGCGCTATATTTAGACCACTGGAGGTCAGTCTCTTACATACCCACCACTCCCACTGACCCCTACTCATACACAAGTGCACACACACGCAAGCGCAGACACACTCATACACATGCAGACGGTGACAAATCAGGAAAACTAAGGAATGTGATTAAACTAGAAAGCAAATGGCACTGATCTAATTCAGAGAATATTAAATTGACTCTAAACAGAGGTAATCCGGGAAGGCGTCTGTGTGACATATTTAAGACGCGTATGCGCGTGTGTGCGCCTCGGGGAGAAGAAATGAGAGTAGGAAGACATAACGTGTCCGATAAAGCTGTCGATATAGCACAGCGGTGCACTTCCCGGGACCCTCGTAAACATTTGTATGACTCAGCATTTCAAAAGATTAATTAGCAGTAATCTGCCACGTCATTACAATTCTAATTTGATTTAATTACATTGTATATCCTAAAAGGTTTATATATTACACCGAGATGCCAAAAAGAAAGATGAGAAAAAAGCAGATAAGACAACGGAGATGGGGAGGATGTCGTAGACCTGCAGCGATTAGTCAATAATCAATGTACAGAAAATGTACCAGCAAATATTTGAATAATAAAACAAATTCCATCTTCTCAAATGTGAAGGTTTGATGCGTTTCTTTGTCATACAAAACGGTAGGGATATAGGAGAATATGGATGCACTTTAATATATTAATATGTTTTAAGATGCTGTGTGGACTTTCAAAAACACTATAATTGTTGTAATAAATAGTTTTCAAAATGTGTATTGTGGGATAGTAGCAAATATATGTAGAGAGACTACTTCAGACCTTCATCCATCACGTCTTACCGACCAACAAGCACACTGAAGTGATGAATCATGACGAACATTAATAACACACAAACACTACCTGACTCATCAAGAACACAGCTTTCAAACTTAAGTCATCATATAGTTTGGAATCTAAACCCCAGGATATCGGCTTGGGTTTTACAAGCCAACTTTTCTTGGCTTATAAAAGGATAAATCATTCTTGCACAGCTTGTATAGTTGGTTGGCAGCGCGGTGAGTCATTTTAAAAAGCTCAGGCACAGAAACACACCGACTGCCCCCGACAAGACCGAACAGAACCAAACCTGCATGTTGTCAGAGGAGGTAGCTGACAAATACTGCAAATGCATTTGATTAATGCATTTGCAGTATTTTCATGGTGTTACTGTAGGCCCTTTAGTCGGTTAGTTAGGGCACCTTTAACGACAACAAAGGTAAACATGTACGCTTGAATCACAAGCATATTCAAATATACAATGTATGACATATAGCTAAAAATAAAAATAGTTTTAACATTACAGATGTAAACAAAACCCTTCAGAGCATCAAATAATTTGAATAACAGTTACAATACCAGGTTTCTATTTTGATAATGGGGTTATCCTTTTGTTTATATTTGGATTAATGGTTGTTCTTTCAACCACTTAGCTTGTCTCAAGTGTGTGTTAATATAGAAACAAAGATACAGGCATAGACTTACAATATTATTTCATTTTGGCTGGCATGATATGGAAGTTCAACTTGATTAAGTCAGCTATTTATCTTGCGATTTCCTTTGATAAGTAACTCATGCTTGAAACACAAACCTAACTGAGAATTATTGGGCCATTTTTTTTTGCCTTTGGAGCCTTCCGACTGCGTTCATCATCATGACCTTGGGGCAGACAAACCCATAGGCGACTGAATTATGTCCTATAACTGAAAGAAGCCGGACCTTAAATGAGGAAACACATAGACCATCTCATCGGGGTTCCTGTGATTTCTTTATTTTAAATGATATCACATAAATGGCTGAGGGGGGGGGGGGGGGGGGGGGGGGGGGGATCCATCAACACATTGCATCCCCTGCAATTCCTCTGTAATCCTTACACCAACATAACCACTGCTGACAGTAACCTTCAGCACACCCCTAAACGGCTTCCCTGGCAACCACATGCACACACACAAACCATGTATATGGTGTCTGATGAAGGGGACACGTACAACACAAAGACCATTTAGCAAATAGAGCACATTGAAAGGCATCTATAACTTGTAGACATCTCAAAGAAAGGTCCCCACACATATGAATGCTAACAAAAGCAGTTTCCCAGTCAACAAATACAAATCACAATGACAAGGAAAGCCTGCAGTCTATAGACAGAAACATTAAAAGGTAAACTACAGGCTGCATGGTCATGACTATATTAGAGCCTCAGTGGTAAAACAGTTGTGCTTTTTACTTAATGTCTATAGCTGAAAGTGGGGAAAGTACAGCATGTCCAGTTGGCGACAGTCGGGGATGATGTTGTTGTTGTTGTTGTTGTTGTTGTTGTTGTTGTTGTTAGGCATTCATCCCTGACTAGCTCACTGTGACATACAGTAGCTTTACTTTCTGTTTGGTAAACGCTCACCTACTGGAGAACTGATGAAGATGATTTTACTTATTTGACTGTCAAAAGCACACGTAGTGAGGTTGACAGAATGATAAAACATGTAACCCTGGTCCTGCGTACATAACTTTTAGTGCTGTGCACAACGATTTTAAGAAGGTCAGAGAGTGACTTCTGCTTTTGATGAATAATATGCTGTATAAGTCATACAGTAAACTGACAGATTTACACTCAACTAAACCCTGGAGCTGTTTTCTCTCGCTCAACCCCATGTCTTCCATTACGTAACATCGGCATATATTGACAGTGTGGATCATGCTGCATGCTGCCTGTTGTTCAGTCTCATCCACTCCTAACACAGTTCAACAAAACTAAATATGCGTAGCCTGAACACTGCGGGATCTCCTGACCGCTCGGCGGCAGCTACGCGGGCAGACGCATCACGAATTCTTGTTTGGCATACCAGCATCAACAACTGTGATGTGGTAGCTGTACTCACTGCCTCCTAAGGACTTGAGCAGAGACTTGATGCTGATGTCAAAGAAGCCTGAATCCTGCTGGCTGGTCGCCATGGCTGCAGAGGCGATGTCGCCACGGTGACAGACAGCAGAGGGACAGGACGGCAGGATGAGGCGTTGCGGACAGAGCAAGTGAGAGAAAGAGGAGTGCGCTCCGTGAGAGAAAGACTGGGAGAGAGGGATGCGGGTGGGCAGCCAGCGATGCGGATGTTGCGGCTGTCTGCTGCTGACTGTGTGTGCTTGTGCGTGCGCATGTGCACAAAAAAAGTGTGTGTGTCAAATAGATAGAAAAAGAGAACGGCAATCAGCCTCGCCTGCGCTCTGTGTTGCTATCTTGCTGGCTAACACTCCCCATCCCCTCTCTGTTTTGCTCTCTCAGGACAGTGATACACAGATGTTGGTAGACGCCAGCAGCCAATCCTCTTAGAGGAAAGACAGGGAGAGAGAGAGGGGCGGAGGGATGGATGCAATAACATACAGTAGATGGTACTGCACAGAGGGTGTGGGGAGGAGTGAGGGACACTGAAGAGACAGTGGGAGGAGGGATGCTGGAGTAATTTAGATGCAAAGGACAGAAATTGAGTGTTTCCTGATCACTGTTGTTCTGACTCGCAATTAGTGTCAACCAATGAGAGCCAAGGGAAGCATTGACAGGCAGTCAGTACCAACGAATAGTCAGGAATAATAATAATGACATCACTGCCTCAAATGAGTCTATACACAGTGTATTCTAACCAGGTTTTGAGTATGAAGTGTGTGCGCGCATTGTCGAAAGTCACTCCTTATGACCATATGCAGCACAATAAGAATGTCTGTAGTTTAAGGGGTAATTTCCACGGGGATGCAATGGACTTGTGTTTACATTACCCCATCCATTTGCTTATATTTGTGTTGGACAGAGGAGTTCTAATATTAGACATCCAGACACTATCAAAGTGTGTGTAAATACCAATACAAAATGTATTAGTTACACACACAACTGTAACAGACATGCTCCCATGATAATTAATATCTTCCACCTGGGGACTGTTGGTTTTACCAATTAGCTTAATTTTGGGTGGTGGTAGGGTAAAGGGTTTTGTGAGGTTGAATCTGTCCGGGATAACACAGCACATTTGCTTTCCACAATCAACAGAGGTAGATGATGATGTGTTAGGTGATGATATGACAGCAGTGACACACTGTAGGCTGTGCAGTAAATTAACCTGCGTCATTCGCCGTCATTTCTATACAATGGTGATGTTTGGCAAGCTGCTCAGCTAAATCAACTGATATGCAATTAAATGAATGTTTTGTGTTCACTTCAGGTGCAATGATTCATGAAACGGGCTGATACATAGTTTTAGCATAAGAAATCTAATTGAAAGGAAACGTCTGCAGTTGCACTAGCGCATATATATCTTGGCTTGAGAGATTTTAGTGAGTACAAAAATGTAGTGACTGGGCTTGCTTGATAAAACCTCCCTTAGCTATCATTTTTCACTGGTTTACCACTGCACCCACTTTTAATTTGTTTCTTACCTCCTTTCGTAACACTTTGTTTGCAGCTAATATTAACCTTCCACACAAGTCATTTAAAGGGCTTCTGCATTGTTTCTTACAATTAGACAATGGTTCGTGTAAATACATTCTCTCCCTTCACCTCAAACACAAATTCCCTTAGATGTCCTCACAATTGTCTGGCAAAGCAGAAATGTATGATGGCCATCATGGCAATGACGCTATGGTTGGGTGACTATGAGTGGAAGTACAAGTGGATAATTAGGGTCATCATGTAATTCCCTGGATGAACTGCGGAAGTGCCACAGGACATAGGGAATAGAGGCAGGGGGAGAGAAAATGAGAGTGAGGAGAGGAGTAGAAAAGTACATAAGTTACAGTATCATGCAAAGCGGTGGCTCACAGGAGAGCTGCCGAGCACAGGATGGCCTGGTTCACATTAACAGACAATTACAGTCGAATCTCAAAGGAGGAGAACTATAGCAGAGAGCCACTGCAGGGCTATTCCTGTCTGCAACTTCTGCTTACTCCATTACGGTCCGGGGCCAATCAATATCAGCAAATAACAATGTCTGCCTCAGTGTTAACCTGCTTACTTAATTAGGATAATTCAGACAAGTTGACAATCACAGAAAAGTAAACCAAATCTAACTTTTAAAATGTCTTCTGCAATGAACGTGTTCTGTGTATACCCTCCACTTACTAAATATCTATTTTACTGAGGCGGTCCATTCCTTTGTTATCTCAAACCTACGCAACCTCATCTCTTCTTACTCAGGAGACAGTAAGAACACGACAAGTATTACTATTTGTTGACCCTATTTCTCACATTTCTCATTGGGTTAAAAAGCTACGTCTGCCAGCTGTGGGACCATGGGAGGTTTTAGTTGTTATGCATGGGCAAACTAAACATGATGACACAGGTAGTTTTTGTGTGAGGGGGGAAGCTGCGGATGAGGCAGAGTAAGAGCAACATTTCTTGCAGGATTAAATAGCAAAGTCAAGAGAAATAGAACAGAGAAATGTGTGAGCACAAAGTGTTTCTTTGTGCAACTAATATTCTCATCTATTCAAACCCACAACCTATAAAAGGTAATAGGGACATATTTGCCACAGAGTGATACACATTTATTCCACTTACAAATAAAAAGCAAAGACTTAAAGACACACACACACACACCCTTATGGAGGTCCTAGGATTCCTCACATTCTGAGCAGGGGCCTGGGCATGCCAGCTGTTGGAATGTGACTCTTCCACACAGACAGCAGCACACACACATACATGCACACATACATACACTGAACTCTTATGACGTGCTTGTGGGTGTTAACTGGTCCATCATAACACAGCAAATGAGCACGCACACAAACGCACACACACACACACACACACACACAAACAAAGGAACTGTTTGAGGGGTCACAGTTCACACAGCGCTGTCTCCTTGACACAGCTGGGCTGATCAAATAGATAACTCGAGTGAAGAATGTGTGTGTGTGCGTGTGTGCGTGTGTCAGTAGTTTTCATGCCAGGCATACCTGCCTCACCAACATCAAAGCCTAACGTATTATTACCATGCACATTATCATAGCATAGAAGCCCCATAAAAGTACATTACACTGTATCTATTGAGTTGACAATTTGAATTTTATGATCTTTGTGCTCATTTATTGAGAAGTAATTTGTCCTGAAAGACATGTTTGTGCAGGTGGTATTTTGTTTCACAAGAACCACCTCACTTCAGACCTCCCCTTTTACTGTACACCCACTTTTCTCTTGTCTTTTGCTACACTCCTACAAAATATATGTTGTCAGATACAAAAGGAGTTCCTTTCTCATCTCTCTGACATTTCCTTTTTAGTGTCACAAGCACAAGTTTATTCTAGAGACACATGAACTCTTTTCTTACTCTTCTTCACTATTATTGATTGTATTGTTAGTGACATGTGAATAAAAGACAATTCGGTCGATACTGTAACTTTAATTCACTCTGGATAATGGCAGTTAAAATATGTAAAAAAGTACTGAAAGTGTGGGGCCTCCTTATGATTTTGATCTGGCTGTACCTTTCATAGACAGAAACATGTTCAGGCATAAATAGTCAATCATTTTCAACTTCAATAGGTGTGTCTAGAGGATAAAGTGTTGGGAACTTAACACTTAACAGTATTTACTGGAGAATACCGGTAATACTGTCTGAAAACTACTCTTAATCACAAGCCTGCTTATGTCATTTAATGGTACTACTTGTAATGCTAGGTTTACTAATGTCAGAGCCTACAGTTAATGCCTCTTGTACATACATAAGCTATTTCATTTTAACCGTACGTGTGGCTCTTGGGTAAAGGTAATATGAGAAAGAGTGAGGGGTTGGAAAAACTAAATACTTGTGCTTAAATGTGAGGCCAGAACCACACTTTCCTCCCACCTCTATATAAGAAGGATTAGTGGAGTAGTTGTGTGCCGTTTCTCAAAACAGAGAAAGTATCACTTTTCACCGGAACCACAACAAAGACATGTCAAGTCCTCCAATTCAAAGCATTTAGAGGAACCTTTGTATGCCATACATTGGGGCTGAACATGCAGTAATGAGAACTAAAACCTTACAAATCCCTGGTTGGATAAACACCAGTTGTGGGGCTTGAGGACCATTATGTCAGCTGGATGTTTGACCAGCCTTTCCACCATTTCCTAGCATGAGAAACCCCCTCAGGTCATTCACATTCATGTCACCGTACTCCTCTCAGCTAATTGTTCTCTCAACTTGTTAAAAAAACAAATGATCGCAAGCTTGTCTGCACCTACCTCCGAAGATCCTGGTCCTCTTTCTGAACTTGGACTGGATCTTGGTAAACCTCCCAGTGAAGTCACCGGGGTCCAAACATTGTCCAACGACCAGGGGCGGCAATACGCTCCATGACTATCCCATCCTGGCCTTGGCTGTGGTTGTCCAGATCCTGGTCCTGACCTGGCTCAGAGAGTGGCCATTGTAGTGGTCTGAAGCGCTGCTTTCAGCCCGAGACTTGCAGTGCTTCCTACATCTTCTAGAGACATGTCTCCAAAAGCGCAGGAGCTCGACCTACTCCTGGTTGTCTATTGTCAAAACCTGGCCCACCTTAGAGCTCGCAGGGAGACACTACATGATGGTTCTACAGTAGACTTCGCAGGAACCAACAGAAATAACCATTGTTTGCCTGGTTCCAAAAATGCAACTCTTTAAAAAAAAACAGAAAAGAAGATTTGAACTGTTCAGACAGTCATAAAAATTCCTGTTTCCGTTGTCTTCATCTCCTTTTTGTCAGATTTTTTGGTATCCAATTTCTTCTCAAGCATTTCTTGTCTTTTTGATGACTTCATTCAATCCAGAGCTAGTGAGCTCATTGCTTTGTTGTTTCAGATACACAGCTCTCCTGATACCAGGTTCTCCCCTCGAGAGTTCCTCCCTCTTGCTTAAGATAAGAGAAAATATCTCTGTTTCTTCTTCTGTTTGAGATTCAATTTTATTTTCCGTGAAAGTTCAGCTGGCATCACTTTATACCCTCTCTTTGCTCTGACCTGGTCTTGTTTCTTTCTCTCTCTCACCGTCTCTGAGTCTCTGAGGCACAGCTGTGTGTCTCAGGTGGTGAAGAAGGGAGGGATCCAATTCCAAGAACGCACCTTGATTGGGTAGTTTGGGTAGTTTGGGAAGTTTGGGTGGTTCCCTTATCCCCTCTCCCTCTCACAGTCTTCTTTCTCTCTGGGTTTTTTTTCCAACTGCCTACCTCCTATCACTACGAACTCTCACATAGTAGGTAGTAAAGAAGTATAGAATGGCATGCATGTGCTCGATTCAAACAGCCAACACATGGCATGTGGGTGTGAGTAAGCGTTGGAGTCTCTGCACTCACTGGTCGAGGCTGTTTAGCCAGTTACAGTAAGCTCAATGTGTTAATGGTGTAGGATTACTGAGGGCAGACACACCCCTTTACAGAAGGGGGAAACAAAGCCAAACACAAACAGGAAGAATCCCAAACACACGACAGGCAGGCAGTGTTTTGTCTTGATTAGCAGATGTATTGTAAAAGACAGACTTGAGGTTGCATTGTCAAGCAGTTTGAAATCTGCCCCCCACATATGTAAATTGTTATGTTTTACAAAGGAGCTGGTTTAAAAAAAAAGATTTTTTAAAAACACTGACAAAGTAAAACTGTAGAAGTTATTCTTAATGACAAAAGAAACTTGGAGGGACCAGGAATGCTTATCTACAATAGACAATCTTTCAGGAAGTACAGTTCACTGTTTTAGTCTGGCCCTAATTACATGTGGTTTTGTAAAGCTGGCTAATCTTCACTCCCTTGAAGACATGTAGACCCCCCCCCCCCCCCCCCCCCCCACACCCACCCACTTTAAAAACCTATTGCTAAAGAAAAAGAGACCATTTAACGCACAGTAGAGGCACTAAACCAGTATAATTTCATCAAAGGTGAATATACTGACGCTCTCTTTCTCTGTAGGTAGGCTAGTTAGTATCTCACAGGAGGCACTTACCCTGAGGTGACTTCCTGCTGTATACATTATTATTGTCATGACATCAGCTCCATTAAGTGCCTCACCCAGAAGCTCACGTGTGTAGATTTGAAAACAACAAATCGTTCACATCCTTTGACAAAAACAGCACACAAGTTTAAATAACTATAATAAACTACGTGATCTGAATCTATGTGCAGCATAGAAGAACATGCCAGTGCAATAGCCTTAAAACATCCGTCTTAAATTCTTTCTCTGTACTTTTCTTAAAACAAGTGAATAAATGATGGGTTTTTTCCAACTTTTTTCGGTCATAAAAACAATTTTACCTTCACTTTTTTTACTTAGATTACTTTATATTGATTTCAGATAATTTCCTCACTTCTTTATACAAAGATGCCCTTTTAAGTGAGATGTTTGTATTTACATTGTTTACAATTCTTACAGCAACCGTCTGGCACGGAAATAGTTAAGGGTAGCAAACAAGCTGAGGGAGGCACGGAGCCAAAGTCAGTTAGAGAGGCGTGCCATCCCCTAGGGGAGTACAACAGCCAAGTATCAAGACAGACACACACACTCTGACACACATGCATTTCCTTTCATTAGCCGACAACTCTGACCAAGCGGTGAAAGAAAACACACAGGCTTCCCAATCATCTTTAGGAATGTGTTGGCAAACACAAAGTAGAGCTCTGGTGATGAATGGCAATGACACAATATGTAAACCACATATTTTAATAATGTGTTATTCTACTGATGATAAACTACAATATGATGATGGAAATGTTGCATTTGAGATATTTGGACTGATGCCTG
The DNA here is from genome assembly GCF_009769545.1 of Cyclopterus lumpus. Lineage (NCBI taxonomy): Eukaryota > Metazoa > Chordata > Actinopteri > Perciformes > Cyclopteridae > Cyclopterus > Cyclopterus lumpus. The sequence goes on from NC_046979.1 coordinate 12,608,196, forward strand.
TTGCACTCACCTTTAGTCTCACAATTAGTCTCTTGATTGATTTTACGTGGCTGCACGAGTGGACAGTTGACAACACTGATCTGAGACACACTAGGTGCATTAATAACTGGATTCAAATATATATATCATAATCTGTATAACACAGTAAGTCTAATAAATGATCTAAGATAAATAATTATTGTTATTCACATACCCCAAAATAAATCCTCGAAGGTCAATTCTCACGCCACATACATCGCTCATAATCATAATTATTCCATTTGTATTATCTTAACCTCCTATATTGGGTGGTTAGTAAGCAGATGTTGCACATAAATCAGCCTGAACTTGAATTATGAGCTAAGCTTTGCCTTCTACCAGCTGTACAGACATGCTTTGGGTGACTGGGAGAACCAAACACACCCAAACAGGCATACACACACACACACAACCACAGGATGAAAATCTGGATAAACAGCAACAGTATCTTAATAACTATGATTTCTCTGCTACCTCCGCGCCCATTCAGTCATGCATGTCTTTCTTTGTCTGTCCCATTTCACTCAGTACTTTATCCAAACCCCAACTTTTCCTCCCATCACATCAGTCACTATTCTATCATATCTGATGGTCTCCTGTTTTTTGGAGCAGGAACTAGGAAATAGTTGACCTGACAAAGACACAGTGGTGCCAAGCAACCTGAAATATAAAACTATTTCCTCTCCAGGCAGGTTTAAGTCAAAAGGAGGCCACAAGGAATGTGTCATTTATTTACATGACCTGTCAAGTAATTTCAGGAGTTACAAACTCTGTGTTATTGGTTTGGGTGGTGGAGCTACCTCATGGTTTAAACCTGGGTCATACATTGTGCATTTAAGCAAACTGCTAAAAGGTCTCTCCTTGAGAATACAGTACTATGTACAAGATGCTACTAGCATGCACCACACACCTTTTTTTGTCTTGTTATTTTGTCTTCCTTTAACACTCGGAAGCAACCTCACACCATGAACCACCTCTTCTCTGATTATCATCCCTCCACTTATCATTTAAATCGCACCCTCCGAGACCTCTGCTACAAGGAGACAGCTTTTATTTCTCCTGTCACTCAAATATGCAGTCATGTTAACACAGTTGCCCAGATCGTCCCGGATGCTCAGCAACCCGGTCTAACAGGAGGGCATTTATAAACAAGTTTACTTTTGGCTCAAACACTTCAGCAAGACTCCAGTGCAGTTATTTACTGAGATGAAGGGTACAATTAATGATAAGCCTGCCTCACCGCAGAAATCTCTTCTTAACAAACATTATTGTTCTACCCACAGTTGTTCTGAGTAATTACATGTTGAGTACTTGTCAATACTAGCAAAGATAAATACATGAAGACTATTTTTACTGGGACATTTATGGAGCCAAATCCAGGCCAATAGTTTTGTTTGTTTGAAAAAAAAGATTTGAACCTGAAAATTCAAGTTTTGGTCTTGAACATTGAAACAAATCAGCAATGTATTTGAAATAAAATGTATGAAAAGTTTTGTTGGTTTAAATATAATTTAGATTAAGTTATATATTTTTTTCGAATAAAATATATATTTTCATTTTTCAGTAGCAGATTAAATATTTTCAACTTTTAATCTTTTTATTTTTCGAATCTTTGACTTAAGCCAGATTCACAGCATTGGCAGTAAACACAAGTGTTGCTAGTGACTAAGTTATGTTTAGCAAGCTGTTTTAGACTATACTTGGTATGAAGTGAAAAAAAAGTTCTGAACCTGAAAAAAAGATTTGAACCCGACCAATTAACATTCTAAACTGTAAAAAAAGATTTAAAGTTGAAAATATAAAATCTGCTACTGAAAAATGAAAAAAAATAATTTTATTCACAAACAAAACAAAACTTTTCATACACTTATTTTTATTTTGAATACATTGTTGAATTTTTCAATGTTCAAGTACAATTTTACTATTTTGCAACATCCCTCCTGACATGTGTTGAGGCTATGGAGTCCATCCAAGGCTGAGACATCATCGTTAGCAGGTACCAGGGCAGCAGCCGCCAGGTTATCACACCGAACTGCCCTTTTATTTTTACTTCACTTGAATCTCTCAACACACTGGAGATGATTGTGGATGTCAATTCAGAGGTCTGGAACCAGGCTCAGGCAGCAGTATCCGGTAAAAAACTGAATCTAGACTAAACTGAACATATTTTGGGTCTTTCACATGTGTCTTCTCAAAGAATCAAATGTATCAAGTTTACATTGACAACTGCTACAACTATGATTACTGCCACTGCTGGTCTAACTGCTCACAGTCAGCATCAAGCCTCCAGACTGGCTCTACAATGGTGCCCCCTTGAGCCCGTTAGAGAAATAATAATTTGGCTTATGCGTCTAGCCACATTTCTGATTTAGTCTCAGTGAAAAAGTGCATTAAAATTGTAGGTTTAATTTTGTTGATTTTTGTCTCTGAAGAACCTGAGTTTAAAAACACAAAGAAATGTTAGAAACCTTTCAATCGTTGTAGGAAATAGGGAGGATATGCACTCCCACAATTAATAATTCAGGCACACAAATATTAGCCCTAGATATGTGCACATGCAATGCAAACACTATGCCCATCAGCCTTTCTGTGTGTGTGAGTGTATATATATATATATATATATATATATATATATACAGAGAGAGAGAGAGAGAAAGAGAGAGAGCTGTGTTAAGCAGATCTCTGGGGTAATGTGCAGACTAATGCATCTGCAAACAGCCTCAGAGCGATCAAATCTAACAGCAGTAAAACAACATTCCCTGACCAATTATCAGACGTCCTAAAATCAAATCCTAAATCAAACACACAAGTCAAATTAATTAACTATCAATCAAACGCCTAGATAGCTACATCCCCCCCAAGGCTCAACCAGGCTTTTCTGATTATTTAAAGTATAAGAGTTAATATTCAGGAGATGAGCTCAACCATAAACAAGCACTAATCTCTTCCACATTAGCACCTGAGGCAAAGTCAGACAGGGAGCGTGATGGTAAGGAATGCAACCGTGATGTCTCCGTATGTGTGGACTTGTGTTTGCCTGGCAGAAACACCAGGTTATGTAAGCCAGTGGGAGTGAGGTGCCGCCAAGGTATCTATGGAAACAATGACAGATAGATAGTGTATCAGCTGAGACTGTGCTTCAGCAGGCTGTAGCGAGGGAGTGAATGAAGCTCAGTAACATCAGTATAGTGAACTAAGTGATCAGTGGCCTGCGCACATCACTGAGCAACAGAGCTAAAATAGTGCACTGTGTGTGTGACCACGAGCTTGAACCGTGACATAGACTAACAAGACACATAACAAACCAATCAACCACAGTGTCACTGCCTTGAGCCAAATATGTGTGTCAAACAATGACATACTCCCTCCCTCGCTTCTCCAGTTTCTTGTCACTCTCTACTCTCAACTAACCACTAAAGAAAAGGCCATACGTTACGTGTATGTTGGTCATGTCCTCAGGATTAGATGGTTGGTTTATAGTTGTTCCTTGTAGTGCACAGGATTTAGAGAATAGAAGATTGGCAGTGCTGCAACAACACTGTACTATCATAATTTAACTTCCAAAAAAGGGTGTAGAATGCATATCAAATATGACATTTTAATACAGTCAGATGGTGGGCATTACATCTAGATGTGTTTCTGTCACAAGGTCAAGTCAGGTGGGAAAGAATTCAATGGACTAGTACAGTACTTTTACAACTGGTGACATTTCACTATCCATCCCGATAGTCTCTTTAATTGTAATGTCTGACATCAAGTGCACAGACTGCATGGTATATCTTGAGGAAGCTCAAACATTGGTCTGCACATGGCATTAAGAAGGGACTTTCTGTAAAGATCTAACAATTCTTGACTTGTAGTGTAGAGGATTGTAATGTTTTCACTTAGAGGATTACATGGGTGAAGAAAACTCTCTGACCCTTTAAAGTAATACATTATAACACCAACATGCAATGTGTTGATTAATCCAATTAATATCAATTACACTGAACTGCATGGAAATTAATAGAGAGACCAAAGTCAAATTTTAAACTAATGTTTTTTAAAATTAGTTTCTGATAAAACAAAAAAAAGTATCCTTCTATGGTGGTATTGAAAAACAATAAATTGATACCTGCTAGTGGTGCGGTCTATATCACACTATAGCTATGGCTACCGAATGAACCACCCAGCGCAGCATAATACACCTCGACATGCTTACCAACATACATGTGATGAGAAAAGATTACTACATCTTAGTCAGTAGAAAAATCCCTTAAAACGCTTTAGCATCATGCGGCTCCACTGAATTCTTGCTTCTATAGTTATTCCCAACACATTAAAATAACCAGTGACAACTTTATGATAATATTCAGAGCAGTACCTCAAACATAGAGTCAGGTGTAGAGGAGAGATGTCCTATGAACAGATATGGGAGTGAGGGGAAAGCACAGCGTTGTGACACACATGACATGCTGTCTGTGCGCGTTACTTAGTCCAGACACAGAACAATGGAGTTAACTGGGTCGCCATGGCTGACTAGCCAGGCCAAACAGCTGGAGAGATGGGGAGGGCGATGATTGAGTAAGGGAGGGAGGGAGGGAGGGTGAATAATTAGGAGGAATTGGCTTAAAATAGGAGTATCAGGCTGGGGAGGAAAACCACAGGCAAAAGGAAGAGATATGATAATCCTTAAACCTACTAATTAACTTTTCAACAAACTCACTGAAGTATATGGCTTTCCAGCGTGGCACAATATCAACCCAATCAAAAAATATATATACATACAAAAATCTGTTTCAGTTTCGCCAGATGACAATGAATGAAGCAGGTGCACAATAAGGGTGGTGCCGGCTAGCTGTCTGTAACTGAGTGCATGTAAATAATACATGCTGTAACACTGGCTTTCCCTCACAAAATATTCACGCTGACTCCTGAGCGTCTCAGCTGCTGAATAATAAAGTGCACAGCTACTCAGGCGGGATGATGTGCGCCGTTGGACCATAAAACCATGACAATTTGAAGGCTGTGTGTTAATCCACAACTAGGTAATCATTTCCACAATGAGGAAACACATCCCATCGGTGAGTGATCCAAAGGCTCAAACGTGGTCTTTGACATTCATTTAGTTTATATTACACCACGAGATGTTATATATTAAGCACTCGAAAAGCTGTATTCGTTAGCAACTAGCAATGGTGACTTTGGTTGGTTGTACGCTAACGTTACCTAGCTGGCTGCTAACATGCAATGAGGCATTATCTCTCACCGCCATCGCGAAGTGTGTATTTACAATCCCCGTCCCGTCAACATGAAGACTGTTGCTGCCTCACGAAGCAACGCGGCATTGTTCGGTGTGTGCGCGCCGCCGAGGAAACGTGGAGCGTGTTTAGGTTAGTCGCGTTTTATTCAGTAAAGTGTAATGGGTGTCGAGCACTATAACCAGCTATGCCTGTAGCTAACTCGGTAACGTTAGCCGACGAGCTAGTTCAAGCCCCAGTGGTAGTTATATCGATGTTTTATCGAGACGTTGGTCGGTTGCCTTTGTCGTCAACACAGCGCCATCAAACACCACCAGACACAGCTCTAGCGCGACATTAAACTCAACCGTACCTTTTCCGCGTCGACCTTGGCGACTACGGGATCATATCCCGGCACTGGTTCTTTGTTTATGTGATTTAGTGGCCTGTTTTCATCAATCCGTCTCGTCTCTCTCCTCCGGGAGTCGTGCCGCCCCGGCTGACAGCACTACTGCTCGGGATGACAGGGCCCCGCCCATAGCAACCAATTGGAGGCCGAGGTTCTGGAAGCTTAGGTGAGGCACGTTTTCTATTGGCTGGCGGCGGTGTCCATCAACCTGTCGCTAGGGGTGCAACATGGTCCAAGGGCAGGACACCTGCTACGAAAGGATGCTGAGCACCGCAGGTGCGGTCAAATCAAGTGATGAAAGGGCTGCCGGAAAAGAAAAGACATGTTGTGGCATGATAGCAGATGCGTTTAGCACAGGCAGCTTCACAAACACATGGCGAGGTGAAATAGTCAGCTTATCTTTGAGAATCCTGTTGTGCTTGTCTTTATTTGAAATATTAATAAGGAGGTCTACACATCTAAATAAGCACTTTATTTCATTTAGGTGAGTACTTCCACAAATTCCACATATTGTTCAGAATGTAAATCTCCTATTGGTGATGTTTCAAAAGTAGTGACATGTATGTTACAAATAATGTAATGTAATGTTACTGATGTCCCTTGATAAATAAAAACATCCTAATACGACATTAGGATGTTTTTATTTATTTACTTCAGTCATCTATTTAGCAATGTAAAGATACAATTTGCTAATATTCTTAACCAACTATAACTCTTGATAGGTTTTGGCAGCTCATGAGAAATTTAATGTTGAGTGTCAATAACATAATTAGTTTTTTCTAGGGTAAAATGACAACCAGCAAACGTTCTATTCTCAACAGTAGATTTGGCATTTAGTTTGGAATATGAACAAACAACTATCATGTTTAAGCTTTTCAGAAAAAAACTGATGAAAATAACGAAGTATGGGTCAGTGCTTCAGTTCTCCATTGGGTGCATTTAAGGAGCTTTATCATTTTAGAACAGAATCTTACATCTTATTTTGAACATACTATATACTTCAAGTTTGTTCTCATTTTTTTTATTAATCCAGTCACAGGGCGATCTCTGTGTGAAAACCAATAAACAGAAAACCACCAACCTGATTTCAACAGATACAATACATAACATACATGAACAAGACTCCTGTAACAAATATTATACAACAAATATAAACCTGCACAGCATTATACAAAATGATAGTCCTTATTTCATTAGAGTGGGTTCCACTGCTTGGCATGCTACTATATAAATCTGTACACCTGTAGAACAGCTTGTTCCACTTTCATCATGATCCGGTTGTATATTATCATTGAATCAAAGCAACTGTAAAAAGGTAGCAAAAAACAAAGTATATGATCCAGTTTATCAGTATAAAAAGCTGACATAAAAACTGTATAAAAAAATAAAAACAGAGACATATTCTTAAGTCCGGGTGACGTCTCACAAGCCCAGTGACAACAAATCTGAAATGAACAAAGTCCTCATGTATGGATTATACGCAGCATGCTCTAACCAACCGTTTTAATCCAGTTAAGGTCAGTCACGGTCTGAGCAATACAAGTATAATTTAATTAGTAATTAATTTAGTATCAAGATGCTGCAGCATATTAGTTGGGGTTTGCAATTAGTCAATGCACATAGTGTACTGTATTTTCTTTTTCTTTGTTTTTGTATTTTATTGTCCTATGCCCCCCCCCCCCCCCCCCTGTGTAAATACAGTTTAAATTGAATTGTTCATGCAGATGCATTGTACATGTCATGTAACAAAGTCAGGCAAAAAAAATCACATTACACTCATTACATCAGAACAACATTAAAAATATGACAAAAATGAGCATCAGTTTACATTCATTCGGGAACAGGAAGCTCCTGCTACACATAACTGATGCACGAGTCGCTCTCACTCATGTTTTTCTCACATTACCTGGTTTCTCTCATATTTGTAAGTGCCTTGTACATGTAATTATAATACTGCCTTAATTCAATAAAATTCCCATTGGCAAATATATTTTTATATTAAAATGCAAAAGTCCAGTTCACATTGTCATTGTCAAAACAGTCATTAAGGGTAAAATGATTTAAAATGTATTTGTCATTAGTAATGTCAAGATTTGTGTTGACATTTGTAGTTGAATGTGCTATTGAACATTTAACTTGCAGATTTGTTTAATAAATTAAATATCATTTGTGGAATCTATTTAAAAATGTTGCATTCAATACTGTATAATCAAGCTAATCCGGCAATAAAGCCAACAATTGATGGCACAAGAGACATTAAAAGAAAGAAAAAAGAAGACAACAAAATACAGAGAGAGGAAGCAGAGAGCATAATACATGTCATGGGTTATTTTGATAGCATAATTGTACTGTGGACAAAATACAACCACTGATTTGCAATTTTATTTGTATTGTGACAGCATTATAATTCCATAAACCATGTTTGAGTTCCTGCAGTCCCAGTCTCTCTCCTTGTTTGTGTTTGGACTGAAACCATTTGTCCGTGAACCTATTTCTCAGTGTAGCATCTGATGTTATATCTGTGACTCAGTGAGCTTTAACCTGTAATTCACTCCATAGAAGATGATGTCTGTGAGATCAGAGAGATATTTGGCTGCGTGTCTCCCAACTCTCTCTCTCTCTCCTGCTGATAATCTGACCAATGGGTCACTATAGTACATGTTTCCTTGTTTGATTGAAGACATTCTAAGTCAACTGTGATGGTCCGCGGGGTGGTAGTGAGATGTACAGTATCTGCTGCTATTTATCTTCTGACTAATCTACTTTGTTATTCCCATCTTCACTGAACTCCAAAGTGCTGTCCAAGTGTGTATATAGTATTTTTTTTAACAAATGCGAAGCACGTCAGAGCCTGTGTCTTGTTCCACTGGAACGATAGTCTCATTAAAGCAGTGCCACTGCCCTGTAGGAGCATAAAGAAATAGCCAGCAAGAGGCCCCTTAACCAGCAGGTTTACAAAGCACCAGGAAAGTCCCTGCCTCGCCTCAGGCGTAGCGGGTATCTGCGCCGGTCAGTGACATTTGCTGGAGATAGGCTGGTGGCTTGTAACAAGGAGGCCGCGGCACCTCCATGAAGATTGTGGAGGAGGTGAGGCTTTTGCGGTCCTTTTTCAAGATGTGTCTTCTCTGCCAACGACAGAGTAAGACTTCCACCTGCTCTCTGAAGAAGCTGGTGGTCAAGGTGTACAGGATGGGGTTCAAGGCGCTATTGATGGGAAGGATGAAGATGACTACCCAGCTAGAGATGGTGCCTAAAAGAAAACAGGAGCAAAGTCATCCATATTTATATTTACATGTATTTATTTTTCTATGAAATAAGTAAAGGGGTCAAACAGATAACTGATGACTTAAACAGAATAATTTCTTACCAGGTATCTCCACCTCCAATAGTGAAAGGATTTTCACCAAAAATATGGGAATCCAGCAGAGGGCATCAGAGAACACTATGAAGAAAAATCTGTTGGCTACAGCCACATCTTTGTGCAGGCTGCTCCTCAAGTCTGTGGCATTGATGCCAGTTTTATAGATGGAATAGAACATGCTGGCGTAGGAGACCGCGATCACCAGGAATGCTACCAGGTTTAGGCCTAAAGAAATACACATGCTATTCACACACACAAATGCAGTGGGGGATATTCAGATCCTTTACATTACAAGTAAACATCCTGCATTCAAAATCCTATTAAAAGTATTATTATAAAAATATACTTAAGTACACATTCACCAGGAAAAAAACCCTTCCACTGATATATTAGGATACATTACACTCTTAAATTGTTAATACTGAAAGAGGTAAAGACCTGAGTTAATCTGCATACTTGTATACAGCTTCCTGTGTGTGTGTGTGTGTGTGTGTGTGTGTGTGTGTGTGTGTGTGTGTGTGTGTGTGTGTGTGTGTGTGCACGCACACACACACACACACACACACACACACGCACACACAGAAAAGCTAATGACGATAAACAGCAAACTGTCAGCTCATAAATTAATCCACATGATTCTTATGGACAGCCTTGTGCTGCTGGCACCCTTTTGAAAGCAATATCCCCCATAATTTATTCAGCATTGTTGCCAGACTTCTACTGGTCCTCAACATTGAGGTATAAGAGCAGATTAATCATGCATTACTAATGGTTCCATGGTGTTTTCTGTGTAATAGCCAAATCTAACATGCAATGATGTTCCCTGTTAGTTGGTTGGTATACACAGCAACATTCCCTTAAATTTCTCATATATGTTTTCTATATTTTCTTTGAAAAATATAAGCGTTGTCAAATCCAGATGCACCATGTGCTCTTACACAGGTTCTGAATGATGAATCCCACTTGATCATAAATGTGAGGTGTGTGATGATTGTTTATTATTGATGTAACACTTTCTGATGAGATCAGATTGCTCTTGAAACTGTGAAGACGAAAAAATAAAGCTGTATCATATTCAGCTATCCATCCATACAAAATAATAACAATATAGAGTTTTTGTTTTCATGTCTCCATGATGAGCAAGAGAATGGCTCATTGGATTTAAAGCTCAGTGTTTTTAGTGCAGTTGATCACTATAGAGTGTTTGATTTCATCGACAACAAATTTAAAAAAAAGCTGCAACCAAGTTTTTAATTAATTGCTAAAATCAACATTCACTGTATAATGATTTTACGTTAGAAATGTATACTTTATATAAAATAGATTTTTTTCCTTCAATTTACCCAGAAATATCCCTGTTGAATATCCTTTGGCGGTAGGTTTTTCTTGCCTGTCAGAGTGCAGGGGAAAGCAGACCCCATTACGTCCATAGTAGTTTCCAAACACGTCCTCATTCATTAGGGGCACAGCAGCAATAATGAACCCCAGCAGCCAGATAGAGGCCAGGACCACCTTGCAGCGGGACCACAAACATGCTGTTAGGATTTCAAACAGAGTGTGTTTCAAAGTCCACAATTACAAAAATATTTAAGCAAATTTCAATCAGACTTACATCAAGAACGAAAGAGAATTACTAGCAAAGTCATATTTGGCGGAAAATGCTTTGCTCTTTGAGTGAGCTCTCAAAAAATCCCCCAAAACAAATAAACATTATATTGATCTTAGTTAAAACAACAATAACTCAAATGCTGCACATAAAGAGGATGCTGGGGTGGTGGAGCTGCAGCAGCAAAAGGCTTTTGCACGAGTATATTTGCAGAGTAATGGGGAGGAGTGTTGAAATGGCAACGCTGCGTTTCTAGTCAGCCGTGAGTGAGGCAGTGATTGAGAAACATCCATTAAAAAAAAATATATTAATATTCTGTTGTTGTTTATACTTTCTTAACTTTTTTTATATTTTCGTAAAATAGATTCGTAATTTGTATGTGGTTATTAAGTTTTTCAAAACAACATTTGGATTAATGTTGAACTGAACTTCGGTGAACCTAGAAGTACTCTAGTAGTACTCCCTGAAGGGTAAAAGGGTCAAAAGGTAACAGCTGTTTTGATGACAATCGTCTTGAATGTTTTAATCTCAATCTTGATAAACAATGTTTTCACACACACAAGGTGAGTCAACTGGCAGCATGTATCTGTGGCGTAATTGTAATTATTGTCATTTATACTGAGGTCTGCAGTCTAAAATAAAAAATGGCGTTGCGAACCCCCATGTGACCCAAAGCTGAAAGGCTTCACACGTTAAACACGCTTTCCTGAAGCTCTTGGCTGCTATTGATCTGCTCTGCCGTATGATTAGTATATTTCTAAACGTAGCAAAGGCTACGTTTTGCTACGTACACTCACTCAGCAGAATAATAGTAATAATTATTATTTTATTTGTACAGCACTTTTTAAGTGCTTTCCATTGACAACAGATCATTACCAATACACAATAACAAGAAGTAAAAACAACAAGATAAACGCACATAATTAAAAGACCTTATCAAATACATTTGCAGATGAATCATTCCAAAGCATATAAGTGCTTCAAACTAATTATTAAAATCAACGTAAAATTAAGTGCTATATTTCAAATTTAATTAATAAATACAAAAATGAATAGCTCACCATAATAGCTTGTTCTTTTAAAAATACAATAAAAAACATAACATTAATTGATTTTACACCATAAGGTTGAATTATAATTTTAAACACCATACTGAAATGTGAAGACACTCAGCAGTCCTTAATTCAGTAATAGTATTAGTATATTATTATTATAAAGTAGCTCACCACAGTCTGAAGTTTGCCCGGGCGCAGGTTGCTGAAGGGGAAGACAATGACCAGGAACTTCTCCAGAGTCAGGTAGGTCAGGAGGAGAACAGACACCTGTGGGAAGACATTCACGTTGAGTCTCAAAGGACCGTCATTTAATCATAAACCACTTGCAGTAACATTTCTGACGACCATTTTACAAAGCACACCAAACTTGGAGACTGACTTGAAGAATGCTACAAACATGCTTCAAAGTAACATGAATAACATAATGAATAACATCCATCTGCTTTATTGTTGTCACAGATTTGCAATGTGTGCTGATCTTGAGCAACGGGCTTATTGAAAACTCTTCCTGGTTTATAAACAACCCTCATCTTCTTTCCTTTTCAACAACTGCTTGTGAATTCAAATTAAATGCAGCAGTTATGTGTAGTTTACAGGCTGTATAGTCAATAGCAACACTATAAACCATCAGTACGGTTCGTTACTCCCTTGCTCAGTAGATTCATGTGAGTTGAGGTGGTCCGTTGTCTTCTGTTCTCAGATCTGTTTTTAACACTCTGCACAACATCAGAGGTCGGTTGAGGATGCACTGATCCAATCAGATATCAATGATTCACATTAAAAGGTGCCTTGTGGAGTTTTCTGACAAAAATCAAGTTTGCGTTCAGCGTTTCTTACCAAAACATACTGTGTGTCCATAAAGTCCTTCCACAGAAAACTCCTGATCCACATTCCTACCGTTGCTTTCACAGTATTTATTTCATTACAGGTGGTGGTGGTAATGTGCAAAGAATTGTGGCAACAAACGCAAACATGGATTCAAACCATGCAATTTAGAATATGACAACATCTCTATGACAAATATTGTATGACATGGGATTCAAGGATACATTGTACCGTCCAAATACCCTTTTCTTCATCAAAGGCATTTTAAATCCCATATTAATTGTTTCCTCTGTCCTAGGCATATATCAAGTCAGTTTGCAGTGCCACAACAATGACCCATGTCTCATTATATACACATTTTATTCATGTTTGTTCAACGCAGAGAAGTTCAAATATTCTACATTTGGTAAAAAGACAGAACTGGTGTCAGGCCATCCGATAAACTGAGTTGAGGTATTTGAATCTGTATCTGGAGAGAAAAAGTGGGCTTGATGCATCCCCAGGGTCAGTCAGAAGAAACCAACCCCAGTAAAACAGATTTCAGCATAACACGTGCTACAGAAAGAGTACAATTAAAGCATGTATAGGCTCTGAAAGTGTCATTCCTAATTGGCATAAAACATGAGCAAGAAACTGTCAAAATATAATCAGAGTCTACATGCTGAAGCAACAACAGCAGAAGCAGCAATAGTGATCAGTGAAAAAGCAGCATCGGTAGAATAAGAGTAAGTAAGTGCAATTGACAGCTTGAAAATAAATATATATATATATATATATATATATATATATATATATATATATATATATATTTATTGGATATGTAATGCAGTGTCAGTGTAATGCAAGTCTTGACCTAGAGACTTTCAGAGGTTGAGACCAAGACTGGGACAATACAAAATTGAAATTGAGGCCTCTAAAAAGTGGTCTTGAACTTGAGTACTTGAACACTGCAGGTTCACCGTCACACAGCAGATTAGTGAGTGTGTATCTTTAACAAGTTACCTCTGAGGAGAGCATGGCCAGGAATCCAATGGTCCGACACTCAACGCTCTCCATCCAGAGCAGGGCGTTACGATTGTACTGTCCACGGAATTTCACATCAAACACTCCAATGAAAAACAGGTACACGCCCATGAGGCAGTCTGCACCTGAACGAGACGAGATAGTGACAAATGTGAGTGTCCATTTACCGAGAGACGTGTTGTTACCGTCTCCAAGCCTTAAAGCTGAATTTGTCCGTATTTTTTAAAGTTTAAACTTACCCAAGATAGTAAAAATTAAACTTGAAATGTATATCACTGAGGGTCATTATAGAGTAGTGAAAGATCATTCTGGGTTTTGTAAAATGTTATCTTTATCAATCTTATTCATAAGGTGCGTTTTTTTCAAAGTTATATAATGATGTAGATGTGGGCTAGGGCTTAATATAAAACAGCGAACCTATTCATAATAATAATAATAATAATACTGCTGCTAAGGATTGACAAGTGATATTAATTCCTGCAATCACCAACGCTGAAGCCCACAACCTCAAAGCCTCATAAAGGCTCCTATTTCGTGCAGATGGTCTTCTCTGAGATTTGATATACATCTAAGATTTCACAGGATCTTGATCACATGTATAATTTAATTCAATGTATTAATTCAGGATGTTCTACATTAATTATTACAAATGAAATCTTGCGCCAGAAACAGCTGTACTATGACGAGCTCACTCTGCTGCCTGTGTGACAAATCATGTGTGCGGTAGTGTGAGCACTGCTTACCCTAATAATCCGTTCTTCATGGCTGGATTATTGCAATTTTACAGTGACGGCAAGAACTGGCAAGGCAACGTTTTTAATGACATACAAACATGTTGTTGATCTCTCACCCGGCTGGACAACAGCACTATTATTCCCTTATCAACTCCATTCCATCACAACGACTGTTTTAGTTGCCTCCAGACATAATTAAAGGTCTGAACTACGATTATGTTTCACCTCATTATTTGCTGAATAAAAGTTATAGACATGAGCAGTGATTCAGAGGTTTGGACCCAGGCTACTTGAATAAATCCCAGTTTGAAGATTCCCTTTTAAAGATCTGCTTTTGTAGTTTCATCCCTTCTTTAATTCTACTGCTCTCTACTGTTGACTTTTTAGCACTGTTGTTGTTATGATAAGGTTTACCTCTACCCCCACATGCACAGTTGGATGCTACATTTGTATTTGTATTTCTGTATTTGCATATAGTATACCTGAAAGGACAGATGTGTGGTTACTCACAGCAAAGGACCTTGATGCAGGCAGCATGCAGGTTGTTCTCTGCTCGTATCAGTGACCTCATGCCGATGACAAACAGGTTACCAAAGCAGGTGATAAAGGCCATGACCCAGACAGACACCCGCAGCACCATGTTAGCCAGCAGGTCCTCAAAGGAAGAGATGCCATCTGTGTTGGGCTTACAGGACCTGACATGAGGCGCATAAGAGCAGTACTGGAACGTCTTAAAGTAGCTGGCAGAGAGAAGGAGCAAAGACAAATAGAGGGTGGTACCAGAAGAAAAAGAATGAGAGAGACAGAGTGAGACGAGCAATGACACATGAATGGGAAAAAAAGGTTGAGAGACATCACGTTGTGTTATTCGGTGGTGCCAAGATAAATGTAAGGATTGTGATACTCGCGTTAGATTGTACGCACATGTGGGAGAGGTTCTTCATCGGCAGGAACATTTTAGTCTGAATGTCTGGAATCTCTATCCCCTCCAGCGCCCTACAACAACAGAACATATCTCAGCACTGTACAGTGTGTTCTTGTGTGTGTGCGTGTGTGTGCGTGTGTGTGCGTGTGTGTGCGTGCGTGTGTGTGTGTGTGTGTGTCACACTCACAGAGACTGAAGATTTGTTAGGTGGTTGAAGTGACTGGGGTGAATCTTGAGAAGTGGATTATGGGAAATATTTCTGATACAAGAAACAGATTATAACAAAGTCAGTGAAGCCTGCCTGGGTGATATACGTGTGGCTGAATGACAGTTAAAATCCAGATGTTCTTGGTCTTTTTTGTCCAGAGCAATACTACATACTTCTTCTCCACACTGCATACAGAATGAATTATGTATTTAAGTACTTTCACACTAAAATTAAACTTTGAAGTTATACCTGTATATAAACCTGCATTGAATATACAAAGTACGTATTTTCCCACTTAGAGTACAACAACCTTTCTGTTATATTGTTTGCATCCAGGCATTGCTGCATCTGTTTCTGTGCAATTCATATCCGGTCTCTTCTGCGTGTTTCTAAATTAATTCACACCTGATTATCTCTACGTATTCTCTCCTTGAGCAGTTTTTAGCCTACTGTTTCAGTCATAACCATTATTAAGTGTATATAGAGCCAAAAAAGCTTTAGAACAAAATGTCCTAACCTTCATCTGAACATTTCATTCTTCTGGAAATGTTTGCCCTGTAAAAACATATTCCAGAGATTCAAAAGAGACGATTTGGAAAAAGTTTAAATAATGTTTCAAAACGTGTAAATAACTTCACAAAAAAAGAGGTGAACATTGCAGCAACCTTGTGCTCCCCCCCCCTTCTCCGTGCCGCATACGCCAGCTCGTCTAAAGGCTGATCACGTTGTCTTTATGTGGCGTATAAAAAACGCAGCCTAAAAATGCTGCTGCTGCGTCCGCAGGGACGAAAGTCACGTTACGTAAATGTAGAAGTGCCAGTACTGCGTTGTGGTGAGTACAGCTGTTTCTATTGGAATGATAATATATTTGTAAATGTGTTCTGGGCATCAGTAGCCTTCATTACTTGACCTGCAATTTTGACTTTGGCACCTAAAAAATAGCTGCACAGCCTGAGGATGTTCCTGGGAATAACATTATTGATGGTGTGCCATTTCCCAGGTTCTGGTTAACATGCCGGCTCACTAGTAAAGCATACAGGAAACTGTTGGAACAGAGTCATTTTTATTATGTATTAGTTACACTTGAGCATTTTCAAAATGTCTGAGGTGAAAAATCAGTTCATTCTTTGGTGATGTTTTTCCAGACAAGCAAACTGAAAAAAAGTGCCCACAACATTTATAGGAGGTTTAAATGTCCATCTCGGACGGCCCATTCTTCCACTTTGTTGTCACTATACTTTTTGACTGAAGTTCTCATCTGCTCTATGTTTGGTATATATGCTTTTTGTTCTCAGTTACTTTTCATCATTGCCTTAATTGGCTAAAATTATACATTTTGTATCACACAGCCACACTCAGTATACAAACCTGGTTCTGACCATAAAATGGGACAAATATGATACTTGTGCTCATCATTTCATCCCAGACTAAAACTTTATTTGTTCTCCGATACTCATTTTAATTTGTTGAGGTTCTTACCTGTGGGAGGTATGAACAGTAAGATGAAAAGTTCTCTAAATTTCGACCTTAAATCTAGAGATCCCCCTAGTGTTTTTACACTTAATATACCATAATGCTCACACGATTACGCACACCTCTCTGCGAAGCCAGTCGATCAGTTACTCACAGTTTAAGGAGGGACTTGGAGAGGCTCCTAAAGGTGTTTTTTGGCAACTTCCTTAGCCTGTTGCTGGACAGATTCCTGGATACATTGAGACAGCAAAATAACAAATAAGATGCAAACTCCTTGAAAATGAGAAACATGCAGATATAGTCATATTGATTTTTTTCTCATTCATTTCCAAACATGAGATGTGGAAAGTATTAAAGCGTAGATAATTTTTACAGGAGATTAACCAAAGTTAAAACATTTTTTTAATAACTACTATAGCAGATATGATGATTCAATACTACCTTATGACAATCATTTCAGCATTTCTTTTACAAAACTGTAATTTGGAAGGATTAATCAAAATATCTCGAGAATAAATCTCAGTAGAACAAAACTGCATGATTTCCCACACAGCTTTGATTGAATCTCCATCCGTTACCTTAATTATAAGATCACACCAATACCCAGTAGACCTTCATGTGAATTATTGCTTGATTGCAAATCTATTTATTATTTACTATTTAGATTAAAAATGTATTTTGCTGTGCTTTTATAAATCCCTGTATTGGGTTTGCATGTTATGCAATTATGTGATGGCATATTTATCCTATTATGGTTAATTTATCTTTATGGTTCCAGGCTCAGAATCCCAATTGTTTTAATGTTTTATTCAAAATGTAATTTTAAATAAATAGCAAATATTCTCAAAACAAAATTTAAATTCCCATTGAAACCCAACAACTGCTTAAACTGACCTACTTACTGCCATCTGATACAAACTGAAATAATTATGTAAACAGAATTATAAAGATAAAAACACATTGACTGGTACTCACAGTTCAGCCAGTTTCCATAGAGACTGGAACGTGTTTTCAGGAATACTTCTGATCCTGTTGTCCATCAGTAATCTGAAAAGAACTGCTGTCAGAAGCTGTGCAAAGTGCTTTTTCAATCTCATTTGTTGCATTATCCGAACATTGGCTCCCAATTATCACAATGCACTATACATTAACATTCAATGCGGACTTTAACAGCTCTGCCTGAAAAAACAAACAAAAACAAGAGTTTCTGCATTGTTTATGAAACTTACAGAGCCACACAAACACAGATAAATGCCTTGCTCAAGGACTTGCCAATGAGGCAGAAAAAAGCATTTATTGCATTGCCTATTGTAATGAGGGTCAAACAACATAACAGTGAAGCTGGATTGACGCATTGCATATTTTATCCTCATTTTGAGGCAGAGCTTTTCTTATTTAGAGGAAGAGAGGGGGGGGGGGGGGGGGGGGGGGGGGGGGGGGAGTAAAACTAACTGAAAATGAGAATTCACAGTTCAAATGCAGCTTGACTTGTAACACACATAAAATCAGCTCCCTAAATAAAATGGATGACTCTACACTCCTAAAATGGAATTGTGTTTCAATCATTTGTGACTTTTATTACATTGAACATTAAAGTGAGATACTCACAGAACTTCAAGGTTGCTGCAGTTCTTCAAGATAGAGTAGTTGAGAGTTTGAATCTGGTTTCCCTCAAGATCCCTGATAGCAGAAACAAATGGAGAACGTAACACTCCTGTCCTCAGTGTCTACCATCTGTGTTTATGTATGCACACAAGCACAAAGGCACACATCCATCTGTCTGGCCAAGTATTTAGAGCTCAGATATCTACTGAATCACACACACACAGGCACACGGTCACAGCAGACTCACAGCCAGTCCAGAGCAGGCATGTGTTCACAGAAGCTCAGGTGTGGAAGCTGCTGCAGCGAGGTGCCCACCATGGAGCTGATGATGAGAAGAAAAACATGTTATTGCAAATAACAGAGTGAACTCACACACTGCAGGAGTCATTACAGAGAGCAGCTGATGCAACGCTGTAAACAAAACGTCTGTGTGGTTGACCTCACTGAATGAACATCTTGCACCAGTGTCTACTCCGGGTAACCTCAAATGCTAACGCTGCAAATATGAATAAACAAATCACTGATATTGAACTGGGGCAACACATCAGTAGTGCATAGTTAAGCTAATTTCTTTAATGTCCTACATACTGGTTAAATGACTATTACTGCAAAATCCAAACGTTTACTACGCTTTTAAGTTTTCTTTCGGATGAGATTTCCGAACCTCCTCAGATGGCCTCTTATGATGCAAAGGAGCAACTTGAGCTGGAGCTCCCTCCTTATGTCTGAAATCCTCATCCGAGCTCATTTGGACCGCTTGTATCCACAATCTGATACATTCGGTCACTACCCAAAGCATAACTGAGAGTCAGAGCAAAGATGGGCTGGTAAATCGAGAGCTTTGCCTTTCGGCTCAGCTCCTTCTTCACCACGACGATCTGGTAAATCAAGTGGTGGGCCCACAGGGCGGCAGCTCAATGTAGACTTTACCCCATGTGTTAAAGACCAGCTCCCCAGTCAGGACTGGCTCCAGAAGGCCCTGGTTTCCCTTCTCCGGGCAAGGTGCTAAACTCTTTTCTAGCAGATTTATGTGGGGTCACTACCAGGGGAGCTAATGGCCCTAACAACACAACTCCCATGGGTCACTGAGGCACACACATTCCTCCACCACATTGAAGTGGCAATTCATTGGAGAGGAATTCACCATGTTATCATGGCATGTTGCAGTTTGTCAGCATGGACTGTCAATTTCTGTTAAAGTTGGCAGCAAATCAGCAAAAAAGCAACAACTGACCAAAAGAGCATTGTTATACTACACAGTTAAAGTCAGTTTTCAGATTAAAAACTGTCATTGATATTTTGATGGCAACACTTTAGACAGATGTTGGGCGAGATGAAGCAGAGCCGAGGGACAAGGGACTCCACCGTTTAATGGAGAAACCAAATGAGGGACATATACTTACTTCTGACTAAGAGTAACTCCCAAAAGGTCCAAACGTTCTTTGAAGCGACATACCGAGTGAATTTATGAAAGGATTTTATCTTTCAACCTTAAACATTAAAAGGACATATCTTGAAATAGTTACCTATTGTGGGCAGAAAAGCAAACAGAGAGAGACTGAGTCAAGTGGAAAGATAAACTGTGGGTTGACAGGTGTGAAGCAGAGGACAGCATCGAGGGATTCTTTCAGGGAACAAAGACTAAGGTAACAATATTGCAAAGAACAATACCAACTGTCAGTTAAGCAGAGACTGGATGAAGAGGAGGGAGTTTGTGACAATGACAAGAGATAAGAGAATAAAAGGTAAAGACAGGGACAGAATAGGTATGGATGGCGCTCGGTCCTAGATGGCCTCAGACTTTGTCAAATAGTCTTTTTTTTGCTTTGGAAGGTTCCTCACAGAGTGAATTACCCAGAAGTATTGAGACATGTAAAGAGATGGTTGAATTCTCTAAATGATAAGGAAAGATGCTTCATTGCTTCCTTACGTATCTCCTTTACCACTGGACCATCCATTATGCAAGAGATATAGAGATAAAGAGATATTATGTCTGACCATTCGTTTTCATGGTCATGGGCTCCTTGTTTGCGTTTCTTATTGTCTGTTACCTGTAACTTGGCTGCTGAATATTATTACCACCTGTCTTTTAAACTTCTGAAATGAACACATTTAAATTGCCGGGAGTGTTTAACACGTTGACACCCTTTGTAAGACTCTACTGACCCCCTTAATTCTTAGCCACCTTCATAAGTCAAAGACATTACTAAGCATGACATACGGTGTGTATAACTAAGCAGACATTTGACAAGAATGAAAGCTCTTGATCTCCTCAGGTGGAAAATGAGACCAGCGGGTTTGCCAACATTACTGTATTTAATAGGTATACATCTTTGTGGTCTGTATTAAATGACAATTTCCCATATTGAGTTCTTCAACTTAGCAATTATTTTTCAAAGAGTCGGCGCTGGTTTTATATAATGTACATAATGACCTGTACTGTATGTGGCCAACTGATATCCAATGCATTTCTCATATGAGACTCAGCAAATGTTGGAATCACTTTGAGATGTGACGACCCTCTCTGCCACTGGCTCGTGTCCCTGCAGCTGGGCGTGGCCAAGGCTCATCAGAAGAGTGGGAACACCTGAGCTAATCAGCAGCACTGGCAACACCTGGGCCTTGTGTGCAAGTGCTACACTTAAAAGGCCCTCTGGTCTCAGGAGCTGGTTCTCCCTCGCTGTCCTGAGACCCCGACTGGCTGTCTATAGGAGAGTATGGTTTGACCTGACACCATACAACATCTCACACACACACTTCCCACGCATGCACTCACCTCCTCCACTGAAACTACTGACTCTACACACAAACTGTTTTGCTACCTAAGTTATGTTAGACTACCTAAGTTGAATAAAAACCCTTGCTGATAACTATTACCTGTGTGTGTCCCCGTTTGTTGTCATGGCCGTGCGGCCCGGTCCGTGACAGAGATCAGAAACTAGTCACACAAATTTTAAAGAGAAAATCATGCAACTCACAGGAACATGAGAGACTGGAGCCCGAAGAAGGTGTCCTGGGACAAGCTGCTTAACGGGTTATGATCCAACACCCTGGCACAAAGAAACATTGTTATTTATTGTTATCAAGAGAATAACTCCACATTTTGAGAAATACGCTTAATTGCCTTCTTACTAAGGACTATACAAGATGATCAATACCACACTCATGTCTGTATGCTAAATATGTATCCCGCATGGTTTTACCTGAGAGCATAAAGACAGGAAACAGGCAGGAAAAGCTAGAGAAGCTCAAAAATGTTCCTACCAGCACCTCTAAATTTGACTAATGAACACGTATGTCGTATGTGTACAGGCTCTAGCTTAACAGTTAGCATATAGACATGAGAGTGGCATCCATATAAGTCTTGAACTTCAAAACAAACATGCACGGTGTAAACAAAGCAAGAAGATGCTCAGATAACTACAAACACAGAGGGAGATTCTCTCCTCAGGTAGGCATTACTGCAGATGATAAAAACAGGATCAAAAAGGCTGGCTCAGTGATTGGCCTTCCCCCGGACTCACTAGAGGTCACTATACAAAAGAGGACAAGGGCCAAGTTAAAAACAATCATTTCTTTTGAAGGCCATCCACTACACTGTGTTTTTAATGGACTCAGAAGTTCATTCAGTGAGCGACTCAGGATGCCTCAGTATTCTACTGAACCACTCAGAAGGTCCTTTGTTCTGGCAGCAGTTCGGTTTTTTAATGAACACCTTTAGGTGTTTTTAGATTTAGACTTTGCATCTGATGGTCATGTTTTATGGGGTATCTTCTGGTTTTGTTTGTTTTGTAGTGTGTTACTTGTCTGTTGTGCTCTGTGGACTGTGTCTATTGTTGTCTGTATGAATGTTTGGTGGCAAATGAGTTTCCCCACTGTGGATTAATAATGCACTATATCTTTATGTATCAAATAGTTGTATGATGTTTTATTATTTTTCAGAATGTTGAATACAGCTCATTTAAACTCTTGAAAACATTGGATTAACTGAAATTCCTTTTTGTTTCATGGTGACTAAAATGTGTATTCACAGGGAAAATAAAACACGTATGAATTTTATGGGTACAAATAAAAACAACTCTCCCAATCCTAAAACATACACCCTCCAAGCTCTTCATAATGCTACCCAGATGATTTCAAGAAATTCCAGATGCCGACAAGAATACCCATGTGTGGGTATATATACAGACCATAACAAAACCAGGCAACACAAAACAGAGCACGACTACCCCATACAGGCACATAACGACTACAGTGTGTTTTGAATATATATTGTCCCTCCATATACATTAACATTAAACCAGCGGCATACATAACACAATGACTTCCTCATGCGTGTGTGTGTGTGTGTGTGTGTGTGTGTGTGTGTGTGTGTGTGTGTGTGCGTGTACTCACAGCCACTCTAACCGATGGAGATCCCTGAACACACCAGGACTAAGAGAAGATATCAAGTTCTCGCTGAGAAACCTGAGAGAAAGCAGAGAAAGAGGGGGTGATCTTCAAATGTAGTTTCTCTCACTCAAATATAATATAATATTTAGCTTTTAATAAAAAGCAACTTTATATTAATAGATGTATAAAAATAGCTTTAACAAAAAGAAAAAGCTAGTATTCTCCGGTTTCAGTTTTTCAAATGTGAGGATTTGCTGCTTGTCTTTGACATACATCATAGCAAACTGAATATATTGGGGTTATGGTCGGGGAAATTGTGTAATTGGTCAATTGTTGACTAATTGATTAAGTGGAACAATATTAACTAGGTTAATTGATAATGAAAAAATATTTCCAACCCAAATACACAGTTACTGATTATAACATTAAACCTGTAAAACTTTCTTGAAAGCTATGTTTTCTGACCGTTGTATACTTTTCAAGTAAATTTAAACTCTACTTGCGATGCCTGGTCAGATTATTGTCACTAATGAAGTGAGCAGGGTACTTACAACCTCATTAAACTGTGCAGGCCGCTGAAAGCATGTATGGATATGAACTGGAGGCTGTTGTTTTGCAGAAACCTGGGAACACAGACAAAAAAATCAACAGAAACTCTACGGCTCAGACTGTTGATCTCTCTTATGCATGTAACCACCATCCACACAAACAAACAAACAAACAAACAAACGAACAAACGCTATTGACCTGACTAGAATGTTAAAGTGATTAGCTCGAGTAAAATCATCATTATCATCCGCTGCACTATCATCAATTTCCCTCAGTAAGAATCACAGGGGATAATACTTGAGGGTAATACCCTCATCAGCATATTCTCCACATTAACGTTCTAGTCTTCTGGCCACTCAAAGCTTTAACACTACATGTCATCATTCACCCATTCACATCCATTCATACACTGATGGCAGGGGTTACCATGGGTGCCACCTGCCCATCAGGACTCTATCTAACCATTCATCCCCATTCATACACCGCAGGCACAGCTAAGGGAGCAATTTGTGGTTAAGTGTCTTTCCAAGGACACATCGACATGGACTAGCGGAGCCGGGGAACGAACCGTCGGTGCTCTGATTGAAGGACAATTACATTTTATGGAAAATTTAATCTGATCGTATTGAGTTTAACGGGGATAAAAACATAATATGTCTTTCATCATGGGGGGCAAACTGCCTACCCCAAGCGAAGGAGTTCAAGTATCTCGGGGTCTTGTTCACGAGTGAGGGTAAGGTGGAGCGGGAGATCGACAGGCGGATCGGTGCGGCTGCAGCAGTAAAACAGGCGCTGTACCGGTCCGTCTTGGTGAAGAGGGAGCTGAGCCGGAAGGCAAAGCTCTCCATTTACTGGTCGGTCTACGTTCCAACCCTCACCTATGGTCACGAACTCTGGGTCGTGACCGAAAGAACGAGATCTCGGATACAAGCGGCCAAAATGAGCTTCCTCCGTAGGGTGGCCGGGCTCAGCCTTAGAGATAGGGTAAGGAGCTCGGACATCAGGGGGGAGCTTGGAGTCGAGTCGCTGCTCCTTCGTGTCGAAAGGAGTCAGCTGAGGTGGTTCGGGCATCTAGTCAGGATGCCTCCTGGACGCCTCCCATTAGAGGTTTTCCGGGCACGTCCAACTGGTAGGAGGCCCCGGGGAAGACCGAGGACACGCTGGAGGGATTATATCTCCCGGCTGGCCTTGGAACGCCTCGGGATCCCCCAGAATGAGCTGGAAAGTGTTGCGGGTGAGAGGGAAGCCTGGGTCGGCCTGCTGAACCTGCTGCCACCGCGACCCGACCCCGGATAAGCGGGTGATAATGGATGGATGGATGGATGTCTTTCATCCATTATTGCACCTTTTCAGTATTCATCAGCAATTAAGGACACCATTCCAAATTCCCAACGAGACTTTTGTTCTTCAGCAACTACCAACGTCTTAAACTGATACAGCATATTTTTTAAAAACTGTATTAGCCTCTTATGATACCAGGATACAAATGATAATTGTCAGTGTGAAGTCACAGTCTGTGATTTTAGTCTGGTAAAGTTTAAACTAAGCAGCAAAAAGATTGGCACCTGAAGCTTTGGTTTGTAGTTCTGGTAATTAACTATTACGTTAAATGTCTTAATGTCAGTGTGGGTGAGGGTCTAGTTGTGTCGTTGGCCTGCACTTCAGTAATTGTCATAATGATTTATGAGGCCCATCTTCATGTGTTTTCAAAAGTAACTTGATGCAACTCACTAAAGGTATAAATGGCCCCAGAGGTAATAATAAAAACTGCAGAAAAGATTATGTGGCTGTCAAACAGGTGTCATCACAATGTGCATTTATGGAGTATAATCTTAAAATATTATTTGAGTAACTAGTAAATAAAACTTGGAGACGCCAGCGAAATGTATCTGTCCTTCTGGTTGCCTCATTATCAGTTAACAGCCGTACATTATTTACTAAGACCTTGTCTCACGTAATATTATCAATGCATTCTAATACTATTTATTTGTTATTATGATCATCCTATTCAAGAGACAACTATGTCAATGTGGCAGCATACGATACATTTTCATGTGTGTTGAGTTCATTTTTGGTTTGATTTCAGGGATCCATTTGTACACCTGAACATTTAAACAAGTCTAATAATAATACCAATTTGGGGTTGGAAAAATAAAAAAATGCCTTGAAATATCTTACTACCAAATAAATTGAACAAAGGGCAAATAATTAGGATGCGTGTTAAATCAGGAGCCGCATGTTTCCTTGCATGACATGAATTTACTGTGTTTCCACACTGTATGCAGAAACATAAATAATGAGTAAACCAACCAAAAGTACCTATTGTGAGGATGTGGAAGGCAACATGAAAACTACTCACAGTCTCTCGAGGGAAGAGTACCGTGAGAAAACAAAATCCGACAACACTCGGATCTCATTGCTCCTCAGCGACCTGTAACAGAAGCCATGAAAGGCTGCAGTTAGATAAACACAACAGCTGTTTCACAGAAAACAGAGTACAGATACACTCAGACAGAGACAAGCAGGTAAAGAAAGGACAAAGCGCCTGAAGCATTATGAGCAATAAACAGTCACATAAAAACATTACTGCTGCCATTTTATTCAGAAATTGTGTTTAAAGAGATGGCATCACATTTGCACATTGTTGAAAGGGTTGTTAGTGTAAACGTTTGAAAAGGTTAATTGTTATGTCATCTAAAAAGGTTAATACAAGGTACATAAAAATGTCATAGAATAAATTGATATCACACACACGCACACACGCACACACACACACACACAAACCCACGGTTGGCGCTCGACATTTCAAAAGGAGTAAAGCTCTGAGCAGAAAAAATAAATTACATAAAAATTCAAGTAAACATGTTTTATTTGAATACCCAATACGACTGAACCTGTTAGTGTCTGTTACACCACAGCAGGTCACACCATTAACAGCAAAATAGCTTATTTAACCAAAATATAACATACGTATGCCTTAGTTATACATCCACCCAGAGACAAAAAAACATTTGATAAACAATAAAACACATTGGTAATACAAGATAAAGCGCCTTTCATTTGCACAATACAGAAGATGACAAATAAATCAATATCTACAAAATGGCTCATGAGGACCTAACAATAAATATTGTTGTATTTTTCTATGTTTTCTTCAGCGACCAAGTTGTGTGGCCTGATGATCTAAAGTAATGTTCCGGCTGAGAAGGTGATTTAATGTCTTTTTCTCACATATGGTGGGGGAACCAGACTTTTTTAAACACATTCAAACCTTTGGATTAAGCAGGAAAGATGCTAAAGGCAGAGAAGATAGAATAAGCTGTAAATGGAGAAACAAGATGTTTTTAGAATGATTTACATCCTATGAAAGGCCATGGTCATCATCTCTCCATCTACTGCATTCCCAGGTGGTGAAATCATCTTATTTCAGCTGCCTTTCTGTCTTCATTTCATCTTCGATCTTCTACGATCTCAAACTGTGCCCTGGCATGTGATCAATTTATTATTTTTTTTAATCGAAAAAAAGGCCAGAAAGTGGCTGAAAAGTGCACCCGTGGAATTGATTCTGTGCTCACTAGACCTTGGAAACCGATTTCAGGCTGAGGCAAGAAGTTGAAGCACTTTGTTATATGAATATATAAACTGAAATAAATTGTAAAATGACCTGTTCCTTACAATAAAACAAATCCAGACCTTTTTCACAGCAGACATTTTGGCTTGTCATGGCGTGAAAAGCACTGGTGTAATATAAAATATTGAGAACAACTGCATTTTATTTGGGAGAGTTAAAGATTTAGGAGAGCCGTGTTTGCTCACTTGTCGTAGCTTCAAACCACATACTTCTTCTGTCCTAACATTGCACCTTGAACTTTGACCCTCTTGCTCATATATCCGCTACACAGAAAAGGGGGTCAGAACAGCCAGAAAAGCATGCTGGCTTGCACAAAATGTGCAGTAACATCCTGGTATTTCTGTCATACGCCATTTGATAAACTATGTATTGGGACTTACTAAATATATTTCTGGCCTACTACAAAGCATGGCAGTATGGATATTGGAACATGCAGGACACGTCTGCCATGGATGAGGTCTACACGCACTTTGTATCTTGTTTTGTGTCTGACGTTCTTTACTACTGGGGGAAAATAAATCCCTTGATTATCCTTTTTTCAGCAGATAAACAGCAATAAGACCAGGGATGTAGAGCAAAGATGCTGCCAAAGCACAGCGGTCTTTCTGTCTGTGTTTCTCGTGTGATCTTGTGATCTTGTGAGAAGCCAGCTGACGTGCAACAGAAGCCAACAGTCAAAAAGGATGGTTGAAAATACTCAAATTGCTACGCATGTAAATATATCCAAGAGGAGAGTCCAACAAAGGGCAACGGAAACTTTGGAAATAATTTCAAGAACAACCATGGTCATTGGTTTGTGCTTCAGCACTTTTGATTCACTACATATATTTAAACACTTACAATGATCATTTTGGGGGTTTCAACTTGATTTCTGTTTATTTGATGTATCTGTATATGATTCAATGTTCTGACCTTCAATGCCAGAACAAAAACAATAAAACTGAAAACAGCGTTGTCTAACCTTTAAGAAATGAGGACTGTGAAGACTTCTCACTTTGAGCTCAAAATGGTAGTCACAAAGATAGAAGTGCACGCACACGTGCACACACACACACACACACACACACACACACACACACACACACACACACACACACACACACACACACACAGTAATGACAACCAAATGACACTTACAGAAAGGTTACATTAGGAGAGAGAAGTGGAACATCCTGCAGGTTGACCTTCACACATTCCACATCTGTCTTTAAGCAAGCACACTTCTCTGGATACTCCTGCAAGACTACACACACATACACACACACTTAATATATACTAATACTAATAATAGAAGTAGTCCTTTGGGACACAACATGAATCGTTTGGTGGCCATTAAGATTACAATTGTTTTATTTTGTTCCGTTATCGAACATATAAAATGTGAGAAAAGAACAGCGATTCAATAAACGATGATTCTCACATTTGCTAAACACCTCATCTCATTAATAAACACACAAATATACTGTACACACACACATGCTAAAAGTAAACACTCCACCTACACAAATACTGTCTACACACACACTTACAACACTCATTCAGTAAGTGCTGGTCCATATCATTGGCATCTTGTAGTGTTTGGCCAAATAAGTCGGCCCATCCGAAGTTGTCCCCTGCAAAGTCAGACAAGGAACAATAATTATCTGTACAACACAGAAATCTGTGAAATGACCACAACATCTAACGGTGGTAGACGCGCAATTCACGCGCAACCGCTTAGTTTGATTATAAATGTTACTGAATGTAATAATCTTTTGCATGAGGCTATTGGTTTGTCTACTGCAATACAGATGTATTATACTTACACGTTTTAGATTAAGCAACTGGCATATGTAAGCACACCACAGTCTGGCCAGAGCTTGCGTTGTACTGGGATGACTGATATTCTAATGAGTGTCAATAACTAACAATGAAGCAATCACCACCTCACCGGTTTGAGTAATTGTTATGCCTATAACTTAACAACAGCAATGAACTAGACTACTCACTCATGTTTAACTTAAACCAAAAGGGATTATAATACATCCATCACTTTTCTTTAACCGCTTATCCGGTTCAGGATCACGGGGGACTGGAGCCAGTCCCAGCTGATATTGGGCTAAGGCGAAGGCGGGGTTCCCCCTGGACAGGTACGGGGACTACTTTGTTAACTTGGGTTCAATTTAGACCGTTCTCTTCTTCACTCCGCTGGACTCAACACAAGCTGATAGACATCTGGAAGCAGAATCAAACCAGAGTGTATTTCAGCGACAGGGGTGTGTTTTTATTTACCCTCCGAGTAAAAGTGTTTTCACATTTTGTGACTTGATACTAACTTACAACAATAATAATGTATCCTCCAGTGAAATACCTCCGCTTATTAAATCCATGCTCTTCTTTATAACTGCAGGTTATGTGGTTGTGTCGACTATAATACGCCTGTTTGGAAATTACCAATGTTGGTGTAATGTTTCTGACTGTGAGTAACCAAGTCTGAGATGTGTTTTTAGAGGTAGATTTAGTTTTATTAGAGGTTCTAGGTTATAGTAGAGCAAGTACTCAAAACCTTTTTTTTTAGGTTAAACTATGTCCTATTAATGATACAACTTTTAATACCGCACAATAAAAGTCCTGCATTCAAATGTTAACTTCAAGTGAAGAGTGAAAGTATCATTATTATTATTCACACAATGTACTTACATTTACATAACGTTGGCTTTCAATTTTAATGTGATGCTGGATAGTTTAATGAACAACAATGAATCATATTTTAATCATACATACTATTTTAATTGTTATATTTTGTGAGTAAATATGAATCTGCGACGTGACCAGCAACATTTATCTGGCAGATAAAATTACTTTGGGGACTTTTATTAGTTATTAGTCAGTTATTCATGGCACTTTAAAAAGAAGCTGAATAATAAATCTCAAGCTGTTATAGAGCCTTAAAGTTGGCCCCCAGGCGGTAATTGATGAAGTCTGCCCCTGGTATATTTGACCTGAACCCGAGTGGAATTCACTAAGTCACGATCGGGTGTGTGAGGAACTGTTGTATTGCTCTTGGCCACAGAAAGTGTGAAGGCTTTTGTTTGAACCTTTTTGGGAAAACCGCAAGCAGCAACACCACAGGCCAAGAATGGAGTTAACTCTGAAGAGGCATGTTGTGAACTGGAACTGCACGAATTGTTTCAAATATCTCAAAGAAGCTCTGTCCATGTCTTCAATGAGAGTCAAAATTGCACCAGCGGCATAAATCAGAACAGTTTGGAGCTGTCAAACATGCATGTTGTCTTTGACAGGAAGGCAGAGCCTGACTACATACCAACCCCAGCTGGCAGTCAGCTAACATATACAAAACATTAGCAGAAGTGATGGAGGGATATTTTTAGTTGCTTATATAAATCAGCAATCATTATAATCATTTACAGAAAACAAACCCTCTGACTAAATGTTTTGTGTCATAGTTCATAGTTCATCTAAACGTTTAAATGTCAACTATGCAAGTGACATGCATAGTTTTAAGGGGTTAGAATTTGCCAAGAGTTGTGTAAGTGCTTCTATTGAAGCTCAGTGCTCAAGTACACTTACGTTTTGACAGATATTAGGCCCTGCAGTGATTATCCGCCTTGGCTGCGTACATCTACTGAGCTCCCTTACGAGTGAGTTCCATTCTCTAACCACAGAGACTCCTGAACATGTCTTGCTGTGCACACTATGTCATATATAAAATCATTAAAACAACAAAGTGTTGCCAAATTGCTTTTCCAATGTTGTTGCTTGGGGAACTAGCTGACCTGTCCAGACACTCCTCCTCAAGTATAGAAACAGGAATAACATACTCAAGGTCGTCCTTTGCCATCTGACATGGACATACTCTATGACACAAATCAAACCAGCACATTAAAAAAGCTATAGCCTTCCCTGTGTGCTTCGCTGTTTAAATCTTATACTTTCTTTGAGACATTCTTTATCCACTGATCATCTGATACCTGGTCCGCAACTTTATGCTCCGGCTGTAGCACCTGAAGGGGAAATGTTCACACTTTACTGTGTCGAAAATATAAGAGTTAGGCTCAGCTGTGGAGGGGAGTGGCTCAGGGAACAGGTGGGGAGGAGGCCTAATTGGCCTCAGTTGGAACTGATCAGATGTTGTGTGTCTCTTCTCTATATTAAACTGAGTAGGGATGGTGGTGTGAGAGAGGAGAGTAAAAGGCAGAGACTGCCAGTGTGCGCATGTCTCAATAAAAGCATTGCAAACGACAACTTGAGTGGGCTCGATCATTGGTGCTGGGGGGAGGAACTCGGGAAGGTAACACGCTCCTGTTACAAGAGGATACAAGCAATAAGATGTAAGGCGTCAGCAGGAAGAATGGAAATCTGTGGGATCCTGAAACTCAGTATTCCTAACGTTTCATATGCAGTAAGCATTTTGTCCAAATGTCAGATTGAGGCTAACCATATTTCTGTTAGTTTAGCTAAAGCATTTTGACAGTATGCAACTTATTATATATTTTATTATGTTATAGTGGAAAGTGGATAACGTTACAGAAAGTTATGCAGTTTTATATCTTAACCAACAGTTATCTACTTAGGTTAACAACAAGCAAGCTAGTCCAACGTAGAAATGCATTGTCAATGAAAAAGAGTGAAATCTGGCAGGCTAGGTATTTCCTTTGTCGGCAAACTGAAACAAGTAAATCTGCATTCCATGTTTAATACGCCGCTCCCTTCACTTGGAGAGAGGGCTACTGTAGTGTGTGTGCACGTTTTGTGTCAATCATTATGCGTGATATTGACACTGTGTATATTTAAGCCGAGTGTTGTAAGGAGAGAGAGAGAGAGCAGAGCAGAGCAGCTGTGCTCAGAGTGGATCTGAGAAATAAGAGCCGGGGAACAAGTCCCAGGGAGACTCTCGGTGTGATGTGTTGAGAGGGAAATGGAGGATAGGAAAGTCTTGGAGAACTAAATGAGGCCCGTAGAGAACAGTCGTTGTGATTTTGCATGGTTATTCATTTCATAGGTCTGTATAAGTGTGAAATAAATGTCAGTAAAAAATGTTCTCTGGTATATAACCTTATTTTTTAATTGTTTTTATTTTGATTGCCCACCAAAATGTCTGTGCACGGTACTGTTCAGCAGAATGAGGAAGAAATAAGATGGTTGTGAAGATGATGCAAACCGTGGAAGGGCCCGGTGCCCAATAGGTGAGTCTTTCTCGTTCATTGATGCAGTGTTGTCAACCAAGAAAACTACAATTATATTTTTCTAAAAAGATAAATGTGTGTGCAGGGACTTTATCTGTGGTCATTCAAACTATTTAAAACTTTAAAGCTCTATTCTGCTCTCCCTTGACCTGTCGGTCCAGGTATAACAGCGTCATGGTTCGGATCCTATGAGTGACCCTGGTGTAAGGAGTTATATTCATTGTAAAAAATGACTCCTTCCCAATATTTCTTAAA
Source organism: Cyclopterus lumpus (assembly GCF_009769545.1). NCBI lineage: Eukaryota > Metazoa > Chordata > Actinopteri > Perciformes > Cyclopteridae > Cyclopterus > Cyclopterus lumpus. Next base: position 12,640,670 of record NC_046979.1, read on the forward strand.
TATGAAGCCGCTGGACTGATAGAGTGGTACAACTCTTTTTTTCTGATGCTGCCCAAGCTACTAGTGTTACTCGTACATAACTTCCTCTTCTCCTATTCAATGAGTTAAACATTTTAGAGGATAAAGAGGTGAAGAGGTTTGTCCAGGGGTCATCCGGATGGCTGGAGAGGTTACAGCAGAGCAAGGCTCCAGTCGGTCTGGAAGCCCGTCATCTGATTTCTTTTTACCATAGTAAGAGAAAATAGTTGTGTATAGAAAAGGTATTGCTTGACTTATCTTACAAAATGTGGTCGCATCGAAGTGACTTTCAATGCTCTGGCTCACACTAGTTAATGAAATATTGTATAAGGAAATGGCAAAGTTAAGTCTTTGCTTTTCAAAATTAATAAATGTGGAGTATTATGAACGTGAGGTTACTGTTGCCTTTCAAATCTCGTTAGAAAGTTAATTGGCATTCCTGATTAATTCTGAGCCAAGGGAAACTTTGAAACTTTTTCCTTTCCCGCTTGGATCAATGCAGCAAGCCAAAATGTCTCTTGAGCACATGCTGAATGGATAATGAATGTATGCGAATGCCTTTGATTAATAAACAAACACGTCATCCTTCTTAACCTTTATATTTAACATTTAAGATTGGAGCTATTTTGAAGACTAAGTCATCTTCTTAGATGATCCAAGGCCACATATTTATTCATTACTATTTATAATTCATCCTTTGCCCTGCAGTGTTGAGCGAAGATTTCTCCTACTGTAAAAATAAAGTGTTTCACTTGCGTGGATGCAAAGAAGTCGAACTTGCCCATCCTGTGAAGAGGTACTTGTGTCATATGAAGCTGCTATGACTTGGTAAACTAACACTTACCGCAGCGCTGCTCGTCAGCTCCATTCGAGCAGTCGTTCTGTCCGTTACACTGCAAAGCCTGGGGGAGACACTCACTTATGTTCCCACAAGGGAACTGGCCAAGGGGACATCTAGCGTCTACGTCCAGCCGGCTGGCCAGCAGCGCTGAGGGACAAACGCAGGAAAGAGAGTTCACATGGACCATTCTCAAAATTAGTGATGTGGACAGCGGTTATGACAGAATCTGTTGTCAGGTGTCGCCCGTAGTACGCAGCCGATGTTCCCCGAACACCAAGACCTCCTGACATTACCTTATAAGTGGCAACATCTAAATCAAACGCTTTGAAAGACGACATTCCAACACAGCAAATGTAACACCTAAAGGTCGAGGTTGTCTTGGCTCAGTGATCACAGCCGCAGTGCATTCACAGTGTAACCTTTTAATCCATTCGTATGGGGACACACACTCAAATGTAGAAGCATAGAGATTTGACCTGAGATGAGCCGGCAGCTAGAAAAAGAGACGACGTGTCACGTGTGAAAACAGAGACACCGGGAAAGTACACCGAGGCTCTGCAGTGCAGGACAAAGACGCAGGAGTGGTATTTAATCTATTTAGTCTGAAGTGTTTCCATCCTCTGAAACATGAACAAATTAGCGTTACTATTGTTAGCCGTTGAGAAGGGGTTTATGGTTTATCTTTCTAAAAAAGAAATCAGAAGTCAAGAGTAGGTCATAATTAATTTACTCGTAGAATTGAACAAACCCATTAATATTAACACATTTTAAGGCTATACTTTGCAACTTCATTTTCTGAAGTGCCCATAAAGTTGTAACTCCTTTATGGGCATTTAGAAAGCATACTGGATTTTAAATTGAAGTATTGACTATGGGGTTAAAGTGCAGATATTCAGTTTGTATAATAGGGCTGATATTTACGCACTGTTCAACTAAAATGGACGACTGAGAGTCAGCGCGTCTCCTCCATAATCAATGTTTTACACCCAATTTCCTCGAATAAAGTAATTTGTTGGTTTTTATTAGCTGTGTCAATCAATCTCCATCACTCAAGGGAAGAAACACTATATCAAAAGTGATTGAAACAATAGCAAACATCTGAACAAAATAAACCTCAGCAAACACCATTTGCCCAAGATCAAAAATGGCCGGCACTCTACGAACGGACCGGAAAAAATATAACTGGACAAGATCTGGTTCTTCTGTTTCTAAAAAAATATTATTCATCTACAACATCTTCAAATACTGCTATTGGTTCATTACAGACAAGCTGAATTGTATTTCTATATACAATCTAAAGGTGTCCTGTGGAGTTGTTGACCACTGGCAGAGCTACGGAGCTGTGCTTGCCAAGTGAGACCTAGTTTCATTTATATTGTGCACGAGGATGCACATGCACGACTTTTACCACAATCCTGCTGATTGGCACGATTTGACAAAACGCAACTATTGGAAAATAATTATTTTTATTGCTGCTTGTGATGACAATGACCCAACAGCTTCCCCTCTGCTGAAAGTTAATTAGTGGGCTTATTCTATTTATTTAGTTATTTAATGTATAAACAAATATAATCTGTAACCTACCAAAGGAAATATGCAAAGCTCTCCTCCTCTGACACAATGATAGAATATACAAAAAGCAGACCCAGTTTGAAACACCACCTCTCCCAGAGGCAGGGAGGCCAAAGCCGAGGAATGAAAGAAACGGACATCAGCCTCCGTGGCCCTCCAGTCAGAAAGATGATGCGCCACATCTGGATGCTCACCACATGTGTATCTATTTAGTGACTGTGGCAGTGGGGTGTGGTTAGGCTCGGCTGCAGAGTGGGTGGAGAGGGGGTGTGGTTCAGGGAACGGTGTCGGGACAGGTCTAATCAACCTCAGCAGGGGTGAGGGTTAATCAGCCCAGCTGTGGTTAAGGAGTGTGTGTGTGTGTGTGTTTGTGGGTGTCTGTTTTTCCCTCAAAAGGAGCAGTAGTGACGGGGAAGAGGGACGCGGTGCGACAAGAGTGCGGAAGTGCTGTGTGTGTCTGTGCGGAAAGCAATAAAAGAGCTTTTGAGAACCCAAAGAACCCTCGTTGCTTCGTCTCTTTATGTCCAAGACTCACGGGATAACGTGATAGCGTTTACAGTGACTATTGGACAAATACACAAATTAAATTAAATATTTTGGAGACTATAGCAGCAGACACCAGTGAACCTCAAATAATCTTGACGGCTGACAGAATCCTGATCCTTCCCTGGAATCTGTGCTCAAGGTGAAATAATAGAAAGTGCCGGTTGGTGCGCCAACTTCCAGCTCTCCCTAAAAACAGAACATCGATTGATTTGACTGACGTCAGCAATCATCAGTATCATGTTCTGTTATCTGACAGGTTTTTACACTCCACAGATACTTTCTGAATGTTTCTAGGGGATAAATGACTGAAGACTGAATGGCTCCCTCATTTCCGTTTCTCCAAAAGTTCAAGACGAAAACAACGTCTGCTGCCCTAATAGGATAGTAAAAATCATTGTAAATAAATTGAGTCAATCCGGACTGAGGTAATGAGATCCAGTGGGGAGACACTGAAATGCTTCCTGTAATGCGGCTGTTGCCAAAGATCTACTGTCAGCTGATGCCTGCTTTGTAGATTTTGTTCCGTTCCTTTTTATTTTCCCTTTTGGTGATTTTTTGTTAGAATCTTGTATCCTTCTTGAAAGTTCACTGTAACTGTCAAGTGGTATTACAAATCAATAACCACGGGGATAACAATTGGCAAATTTAACAAAATCAAAGATTTTTAAAGATAAAATAAGATAATCCTTTATTAGTCCCGCAGTGGGGAAATTTACAATGTGCATACCATTGTGCAGCGATCACAAGTAAGTTCACAGTTTAGAACCAAACCACAGCATCATGTGCGTCCTGGTGTGCCCTCATCACTTGCACACACACGGGCGCATCATGACATAACTCATGCAAACATGTTGACACAATAGGAGCTCTGAAGATGATTTCACAGATTGGGAGGTGAAGGGAATGTGAGTGGGCTTGAATGAATGAGACATGAATTGGATATTGATTTGCCTGATATTTAAAAGCTCAACACCCCACTGTAAAATCATCCTTAATACCAACATCGGAGGGATTGAGATTTAGAGAATAAAGACATGTTTGTGTAATTAACTATGTCAAATCATCTATAAACAATTTTGTTTAAAAGCTCATAAAAAAACATCGAACATTTTAGGATTCCCTCCTTGTGCGGACAGTGGTCTCTCTTTTCATGCCTTTTCAACTCCATCTGCGTAGCAGGGCGGACAATTCCCCAAAGAAATAGCATGTGTGTCCAAATCAAATAACTACAGGCCTTAGGGTGTTTACAAACCTGATTATTATCAAACACAAGCCCACAGTAACAATATGAATCCACTTCTGCAGAACTGTCTCTTCAATTGTGGATGTCAATGTTCATTCACAAAAGCACCCTGAACAACTTAGCAAATATGAGAGGGAAATATAACAATAGGAAAGCCGAACACCGCCTGCAATATATACATATATATGTATATATTTGTGTGTATGTATATATATATATATATATGAGAACGACTTCAGTGATGCAACAGTTACAAAATACAATCAATAAAATAACAGTCATGTAACTTCTCATCCCCTCCATTTTACATCACCTCTCATCTCAGCGTGGCTCAGGTGGATGAGCAACATGATGACAGGTAAGTCCATCCTGAGCCTCAGAAGTTTTCCTGCGCTCATGTCGCGGAGGCTGGAGAGCTTCAGACCAATTAGCGAGAGGAGATGAGAAACTGCCAGTCGGCAGATAAGTCAGCCGAAGTCCCACTCAGTCCAAATGTTCGAGCATGCCGGACATTTAGAAACGACCGAAAAGGCGAACTAAGCCATTGGAAGAACACTCTGTAGAATGATCTACGTGGTGCACAACAAGAGCAACAGCATCCTCTCCATGCTGCATGTCCTTCGGGAGCTTTCTGCTCTGTTGAGCGACACCGTCTCTCTCTCTCTCTCTCTCTCTCTCTCTCTCTCGCGGACAAACACACACAGCCAAATACACGCAATAACAAGCACGCGTATAGCGCGGTCTCGCGGTCCGCAAACGCCTCCACCTCTCATATCTCTCTCTCCCTCTCTCTCTCTCTCTCTTGGCCCCATCTATTTGTTTTGTTCGCTTATTCTTTCTGTGACACACCTGCAGAGATGTATTTGCTGTCAGTTGACGCAAGCAGCACAACGTGTGAAATGAGGACAGTGGACCTTCTTCTTCTGCAGTCTGAGGCTCCACGATACACATAAATTGAGTTAGTGGAGCTGATTGCAGCAGAGATTTCATGATGAGTAATGTCTGTTTTACTTCTTGATTTTAAAGCAAATTGTTTCGTTTCGTATAGGTCTACATCTTTTGAATAGCCTCTTTTCAACAATGACTTTATCGTGATTTAGTAAGCTAGTAGGCCTTTTTCTTTTTCATTTAATTATGAGATTTGATTTTTAAAGTCAATGAAACTTTCATTACTGTATTTCAATCAGTTTGATTACTATTATGATATTATGATATGCAGTTAAGGCTGAGTTCAACAGATGAGAGTGTGCAGGCTAGCAGCCTGATTATAGTCTTTATAAACACTGAGCACATGTTTCAGTGCTGCTATGTTTAGCATCAAGGGCCCATAATTGTTCCTGGCTTTTGTTGCACTTTAAAAACATCTGATGATGAATCGTAATAGGCAACATGCCCACTTTTATATAATATACTATCATATGACCTTGCCGGTCAGCTGCCATGAGAGAGCAGCCTTCTTCTTGTTTGGCAACGCAGAACAGGGTTAAGGTTACACATCTTTCTTTTGATCTTGGTTGATCAAATATTTCCCTTTAAATCTCCTGTACCTCTAGTGAAAGCTTTATCTGGAAATAGATCACAACTTTATGTCTTTCCTTATTACAAGGACAGTGGGCATTAATAAACATTGCTTATGGTTTACGCAATTTTATTGTAGTCCCCATAGCTCACCTAACAAAAATATAAGATTGAAATTAAATTTGTGAAAAGAAATGCCTATATACTTCTTTTTTAAATAGGCATTACACATTAGAAAATGTAATATTAATGGAAGCGAAGATATCATAAAGGTTGACGCTGTGTTTGTACTTTTTTACAACTCTGGATTGAATTAAAGATAATTTAAAATGTTTAAAGTGTGATTGTTTTACAGACACAACCTTGTTTCAGATTCAAATCATCCAAATGTTACTCACAATCTTCCCAATTATACTTTAAAAAATAAATTATGGGATGATGAAAAACATGTCCACTTTCTGTAATTTCAATTGAAAAACACCTAAGGACGCTTTTGATTTTTCGGAACACATTTTGTTGTTTCATCAGATAACATGGTGGCCTACTCTCCCCCTCAAGCATATGGTGACATTTAATTTGATTGCCATTGTCATTTAATTTATTTAAATTACATCAAAACTGAGTCTCAAAAATGCAAATAATAAAGGAAGGAAATGTGAGACTCAATGTCCCTTCTTAGTTAGTATGTGTGTGTGTGTGTGTGTGTGTGTCTGCGTGTGTGTGCGTGTGCCTGTGTGTGTGTGTGTGTGTGCATGTGATCAAGAAGTTAAATTGGCCTGGTGTAGCAGTTCCCTGCCATGTTCCTTTGTGGAGCAACAGTTGTTTTTGTTTCAGTCTCAGCAGGGGGCGCTGAGATGGAAATGTACCCCATGACATCAGTGATCTCATCCATTTTGCTGCAGTTTAAATTGATGCACTAGATTTGATTCAAAAGATGATTGCTTTACGACTTAATTCATTCAAATTCATTTCATGTTTTCTGGCTACTTGGGCGCAGTGGAATAAGCCCCAAGAACATCATGTTATTGCCTTTCATTCACTTAGTCTGGAAAAATTACTGAGAGGTGAGCAGTGAAAGTAAAATAAAATGAAGGCGCACTAAAGGGAATTGTTTACGCTGACAAGCCTGAAAGCAAAGACCCACTGTATTTAAGGGCACTGTTACAAAGTAGTCTCTTTTAGATTCACAATATTTTTACAAGACACACTTGAACTTACTAGAACATTTACCTTAACCTTGTCAAATCTAAAAGGTTAAATGTAATCTAATTTTCTTAGCAGATTCATACTCCTCACAGAATCAACACTCTACATTGTGGACACCCTATCTTCTGGTAGACTGGGAAAGGTCAGGGAGGTCCCCAACCCCCCTGACCCCCCTCCCAGCATTGTCAGGGGTTTCATGTGAGATGGGGACTCCACTCTTGCCATGTCTGTAAAAGTACTTGATGTTGTTAGATTTAATCAGCATTAGTTTGTACTAATGAATTGTAAGTGTCTCTGTTAAACTTGCTACGTGGTACACACCTCTGGATGCAGGTGAAGGTTTTGAAATGATTAGTGATGACGGAGAAGGTTTGAAGTGAGGGGATCGGCAGGTGACAGGGAAGAGAGGGAATAGGGAGTGGCAGGCAGAAGAGGCAAGCATTAATACATGTTGCGAGAGCCCGAGGAATCTAAGATTCAAGAGCTGGAGGCCTGAGAGTAGCTTCCACTGTCGCTGAGTCGATGATACAGTGGTGACCAGCATGAGAAGAGCCGGGGTTGATATTCAGGTGAGACAATGAGCAGATGTGTGTGGTGAGCCGAAGCGGGAGAGTTGATGTGCCGATTGCAGACAGATGTGCTGGTAGGGGAATTGGCAGGATGGAAACAATACACACACACACACACACACACATACGCATGTGCGCGTACAGAGACAAAAGTAAAGAAAATGTGTGAAACACAAGGGGCCTCTGTCAGAAAATAGTTGGTTTAATTATTGCATTAGAAAACCTTTTGCATTTCAGCACCAGTGAAAGCATTTGACAGCTTGGAGACAATAAAGAGAGCAGAGAAACCGCAAAAAGCTCTGGTTGTCCGCTCTGAATTAAAAGAGGGAAAGAAAACAAACAAATTAACTGTCACCATCTGCAGTGCAGTCCTATTACATTGGCAGGGATGAATGTGCACAAACACACAAATAAACGAACAGACTAAAGCGGTTCATTTCACTCAAAGCATCCCAAAAGTGTTTGAAGCTTACGTTTATTCATGACGAGTTTGTGAGCAGCTGGGAGGGAAAACCATTTGGCCTTCAGTTAAGAGACACAGTTGCATTAATCAACCTTATTTAAGTCATGATGCAATAACTTCTTTAACCTTTTCAGTGTTTTATTACTAAAAGTCTAGTTATTTTATCTGAATATGCAAATGAATGTAGTTATTAACGATTGGAAAATAATAACCTAACTAATTTACAATATGCTTATTTTATGATGGTTTTCATCACCAGGTTCGTGTGGTATGGAGTCTTCAAACTGACAACAATATATTGGAATACATCAATAAGTAATACTGTAAGATAAACTATTCAAAATAATGCCTGTGAATTTTTCTTTGACCGCTGTTCAGCTGCCATATTTATTTATGATTTTGTTCTTTCAGCACTAGTCAGTCGATAACATTAATTGTATCTACATTTATATGACTTTTATTTTCATCTTCTTGGTATTTTCTCATTTTGGATTCCTGGATCAGTGTCTTCCCTGACCACAAAAGGCACATCCAATACATATAAGCATTGGAAAAACTGGAAACCTGGTGACTAAGAAACGCTTTGGAGATATGGGGAATAAATAGATTATTAAGCGTGTAACCAGTCATTTGAAAATGTTTTTTGGAAACAGCCTCCTTTTGTTTGGGGATATGAGAACAAATATGAAAAATAGCTCATGATGAAATCATGAGTAGACTTTAAATGCTAATCTAATCAAGTGGTGCAGAGCCCCTCTCTGATGGCGAGCCTCTGAGGTGGCACGTCTTCTAATAAGATGCATCTACTTTCTTTGAGTTTTGTTTTAGCTTTAAATACCTGTGAACAATTAGTTAAGTTACATTTTTACTTATTACTTCAGTTATTTCTTTTACTTATTTGTGATTTTGGGAAAATAATTAACTGGTTCTCAGCATTACGTATTCATTGTCTATAGAAATAAACATAAATACTGGTCAAAGTATTACTTTAAGAGCTCTCTCTCACACACACACACACACATTGGTAACACTTTTAGTATATTTTGGGGGCAAACTAGCTTGAGAGACAAACTTTCACAGATAATTTGATCAAATTATTTTTATTTGTTTCAAAATAACAAGAAAAGAGTTTTGGTTGTCAGAATACATATTTGGAGGCATTGGGCATTTACAAACACAATGTGTCTTTTAAGGGAGACCTAACTCATCAGATGTTGTTAATATCGCAACTTTAATAACTACATGAAATACAGCAAATACAACTTAAAAACTATACTCTCTTAAAAACCTTCTTCCAATTATATCTGTGGCTGAGTCATGCACATTCTTCCTGGAAGGCGATACTTCACAGTGGTCTTCAGTTTAGGTTTCAGTGGCCCATTTCTCAGAGAAATTGATTTTATTTGGAAGTCAAGAAACAAAAAATAGTTTGTAATTGCAGCTGTCAATATCCAAAATGATGTCCACAGCTTAACAACTTAAATTCCGAAAGGGCTTTCCATAATGGGGATTCATACAAAGGGCATGTTTGTGCCATCCAAAGATCAACGCTAGTAATTCCATGAGACTTTTGGTGACTTTGCTCTTCCGCTCGATAAAAAAAGGATTGAATTGATAGTGGTAAGAGAAGAAGAGTGGTGGGAGAAGAATGTGGAGGATGTGCAGATAAATGAATGGGCTGAAAACATCAAATGGGCCCAGTTGCAGTGTACACTCAACTCAGAGTTTAACCAAATTTCCAGAAATAAATTCTAATTAATGCGTGTTTGCACCCACAACTGTAAATAACAGTACATATTGGTTCATCAAGATAAACAGCTGGCGATGCTAATTCTCCAATTGGGGGCCATTAAGCCGTTGATGAAGATGAGTGTGCAACAAGATGACAGAATTGGATGCCAGTCAAATCACAAATGTATGAAAACAATAAGGAAAACATGGCATAAATATGTCATTTATGTTTATCTGACGTATTAATTTGAGATTACATACAGGAAGCCAACAACAAAAAGTCTCAGCAACCATTACAAATATTGCTATGATTCTTTTCGCAAACATTCATGTTCCCTGAAGATTTAATTGTGATCATTTTGGTGATCCCCTGACTGGTGAAGCGCACCAGCAAGTTGACATTTGTAGTCTTGTGTGAAATCACTCTGGGATGGATTGTCATGAAATTTGGTACAAACAATCATTTCTCCCTCCGGATGAATTGTAATGTTGCTAAACCGGAGGTTGAGTCAGGAAGACTGTCTTTACACTTCTTTTCATTAATTATCTCTCACTCTCTGATTCTCCTGTGATTACTCTATCGGCTGATTGTGGGCGTTCACTCTAAATTAACCAACCAGATGCTGCAGATTCTTGAAGACAATCACATCGTTGTTGTTAAAAGTTCATAATGTACTCCTCTCTGCTGCTGTCATTTGTCATTTCAGCACTAATCGGATGCAACCCTCCTCCTCCCCAGTCTCCTCCAGTCAGCATGCAGTCCTGCTCCTCATTCATCATCGGGTTACAGCAACTCGTCTTCATCACCACCAGTGCCTGGACTCCAGGGGGGATTCTGCCTTATCTGACCTCAGCATCAATACCCCTGGATTATCCTACTTCAGGAGTCTAACCGCCAAAGACTTTGCACTATTCAAAAATTATGCATATATAATACATTATTGCGACGTCACTCTTAATTGAAATAACTTTGGCGATCTCATGCCTTTTCATTTAGCACCACTATTCGGTCAAAGTTTCAATTCATCCAACACTTGAGCATGTTAGCACGATGATGTTAGCATTAGTTCAAAGGACTGCAGGATCAAAGCACACTTGGATCCTTCAACTACTTGTCTGCATCCTACCAGCTGTTCCTCCTTCTCGAAAGGATTTAAAGCGTGAGCAATATTTTGGCTCAGGGCTCACTGTAAGATAATTTCACATTTAATGTGGCTAAGAGAACACACAGCACCTAACCCTGCAAAAAAACCAAAGGTCTGCGCCAAGTGAACCACCTACATTGATAGCCATTTATCTGTTAACTGGGGTTAACTCACAATGTGGTTTATAAACACCACCTGGCATTTATCACTTCCATGAAATACATTTTCATCTTTTCCCAGGCTTGTGCAGGCACAGTTTGATAATACCAAATATTGCATTATAATACCAAACTTGAGAGAAACAGAGAGAGATACTCTAAATGTATTACATCTGTGCAGCAGAGCAGCATTTTATCGGGAACTCTGGGTTCTCTATCAATCACATCACATAATGAATTAATAATACAAAAAGGGACTAAACCCTCCGGTCTCATTTAAAATGTCACAGGCAGGGAGATGCATTTAAAGATAAGTCATTCTTACTCTCAAACCTCACTATCATTTACCACATGATAATGCCTCTGTGCATTGGCAGTGTTCATGGCAGGAGTAAATCTTTGGAGTAACCTTGTTCTACTTCAGTTAGAGAATACAAATGTAATCTCACCTCCTGCAACCCATTCTCACTCCCAACTCAACAAAAAACGACATTTGGTCAGTGCCCTTCTGTTATGGTTATTATTATTCAAATTATAATCATTATTATCATCACAATGTCTCTGGTTCTGGTGCAGTATTCTTACACCAAACACGAGAAGAGGACTGGATCGGACTGGTGTGTGTTGGCCCAACCAGCCGACCTACACAGTGAGGAATGAGCTGAGTGATATTGGCAAGTTGGTTGAGCACACAGTGTTTCAGAGAAGGGCTGCATTATTTTCTTGTTCAGATTCAGATTCAAATGTATTGTCATTGCACAGAGTACAGGTACTGAGGCAACGAAATGTCGGTTAGCATCCGACCAGCAGTGCAAAGAGAGCAGTATATTAGGAACAAAGTGCAATGCAGATATAGTGTGCAGTGGATATGTATAATATATATAAACAGTATGTATAAACAGTAAAGTGAAGGTGCAAGTGTCTATATGTAATCATTAAGGTGCAAGTGTGGTGGGGGAGGGGTTGGGGATGATGGAGGGGGGATGGTGGACGTCAACGTGGTGCAGAGTTGAGTGTGTTGACAGTGATGCAGTTAGTAAGGATGCTCTCGATGGTGCAGCGGTAGAAGTTCACCAGGATCTGAGGAGACATGTGGATCTTCTTCAGTCTCCTCAGGAAAAAGAGACGCTGGTGTGCCTTCTTGACCAGGGTTGAGGTGTTGAGGGTCCAAGAGAGGTCCTCGGAGATGTGGACACACAGAAACCTGAAGCTGGAGACACGCTCAACCTTGTTGAGTGGAGATTGAGGAATTCAGGGTATGTGGAGCCCTGTTTGGAGACAGTACTGTGCAGCTATAAGACTTAGTGGTAATTAAATCTCTTTAGCCCAAACAACTAAACATTTTATCAGTACTACCTGTGTCGTGGCATTTTATAGCAGAGCTCCCAAATCCTGGTGGAGATAGAATTACAGTTCAAGGCTGAAAAAGTTGACTAATTGCTTTGCTTTTACTCCAAATGTACCGTGTAATATGAAGTCCAATTTCCTACGAGATGAGATAAATGCAGATGAAAACAGCCCTTTTAGTGAGAAGCAAAATATCTTGCAAAACATCCAGTTGCATTCTAGTCGTGTGAGGCAACTGTCAGTGGACAAATGGCCTACTTCTGTTCAACAACCCTGGACATCGTGTTTAACTTTCAGAAACGCTTAATATCGACATTAATTAAGATCACCAATGCTAAGGTGCAAGAAGGCCAAATACATCTAATCCTGAGAAAGGAAGGTTCAATGTCCAATGCAAGTATTTAATGATACAGCCAGTCCTTCAGTCTTTGATCTTCATCTGGGCAAGAGTTGGCAAGGAATCTCAGATCTTATAATGGCATCAAATAGAGTGCACCCAGGCTCAAATCAAATAGGGAAGAAACTAAAGCAACTGTATACTGCATCTATAGTTATATTGCTTATATCAAAGTCCACATTTAAACCAACAGAGTGCAGTGATCAGTGGTCTGCTATCATATTTTAATATTAACAAGGGATGAAATTACTAAGCGAAACTTGAAAGTGGTCGTATGTTGTGACAAACACACAAAGAATGAGTTCTCCTGAGCTTTACGAACCACTTTCCTGTCTTCCAGCTTAATGTCTTAGTTTTACATCGTGCGACAGACTGTTTTGGTGCAGTATCACGGCTCTCATCCTAGTTGTTTCCACAAAAAGCTCTATATACCCTCTATCTGCTTGGCTTCCCTGTCATGAACGGGTGGAGGATTTTCATGTTTCATTTAATTTTCCTACAGCCTAAACCTGCTCTTTAGTATTTCCTCCACTGCCGTCAAACTTAATTCTGCCCTTCAGGGTTGACTTGTGGTCCCAGAGTAATGTGTAGACTGTTGAGTAGTGTTGCCTGCAGGGGATTTCCATTGGTTGTAGCAAACTACAGAGAAGGGCTTTTCTTCTATGAATCACCCGCCAATCAGACAACAACCGAGACAGGGACCATATGAGCTGTATGGAGACTGTGCGTGTGTTTGTGTGTGTGTTTGTGCGTCATATTTTGGGGACCCGATAATCCATCCCCTTATAGTCCTGGGATTTCACAACGAGCAGGATGCTCCGTGATAAGTGATCTAACTGCTCGGTTACTGATAATATAATAAGTTACATTTTAAAAAGTACTCCACCATTTTTAAAATTGCGGGACACATGATTGGATAACAATAGGATACAAATACCACAGTTACTTTTTTAATTCAATGTATTGTTCTTCTTTGTCAAAACCTGGCGCCTTGTTTACTCACAATGCAACTCGACCATAGACAGTTCCACTTTGTAGGAAAAAACTCTTTTGCTTTTGTCTCTGCCGGCATTAAAAAGAATATAAATGGCTCCAAGGACTATTTCATAAAGTTGAGCTGCAGCCATTGAGCTGCAGCCATTGGGCTGCGACGCCACGTCCCATTCCCAATGAACAGCGGCTGATTCCGGCAGCTCTTGAGTCTCTATATTCAATTCAATTCAAATCAGTTTATTTTGTATAGCCCAATATCACAAATTACAAATTTGCCTCAGAGGGCTTTACAATCTGTACACATACGACATCCCTGTCCCAGGACCTCACATCGGATCAGGAAAAACTCCCCAAAAATAAACTTTCACAGGGAAAAAAGGGAAGAAACCTTCAGGTGAGCAACAGAGGAGGATCCCTCTCCCCGGATGGACAGAAGCAATAGATGTCATGTGTACAGAATGAACAGCATTACAAAGTTACATAAACACATTACATGAATATGACAATGTATGAATGGAACTCCAATCCATGAAACAGAAGGAGGTAGAGAGGACGGGGGGCGGGGCATCAGCAGGGCCAACGCGGGAGGCCGGCTCACCAGGCATCAGACACCTCCAGGTCCAATGGACCCTAGAGACGTGAAGTCACAACGACTCCGGGAAAGAAGCAGAGTTAATAAGGTGCAATGGAGAGATGTAAATTCATCCATAAGGAGCGAGAGAAGAGGAGATAGGTGCTCAGTGTATCCTAAAACATCCCCCAGCAGCCTATAAGCCTATAGCAGCATATCAAGGAGCTCGACCAGGGCAAACCTGATTCAGCCCTAACTATAAGCACTATCAAACAGGAAAGTCTTAAGTCTATTCTTGAATGAGGCGACTGTGTCTGCCTCCCGGACTGAAAGTGGAAGCTGGTTCCATAAAAGAGGAGCTTGATAACTGAAGGCTCTTGCTCCCATCCTACTTTTTAGGACTCTAGGAACTACAAGTAGCCCCACATTTAGTGAGCGCAGCGCTCTAGTGGGGCAATACGGTACTACAAGCTCCTTAAGATATGATGGTGCATCACCAATCAAGGCTTTGTAGGTGAGGAGAAGAATTTTAAATGTGATTCTTGATTTTACAGGGAGCCAGTGCAGAGCAGCTAATACAGGAGTAATGTGATCTCTTTTCTTAGTTTTTGTGAGTACACGAGCTGCAGCATTCTGGATCAACTGGAGGGATTTAAGAGACTTATTATAGCAGCCTGATAATAAGGAGTTGCAGTAATCTAGTCTGGAAGTAACAAACGCGTGAACCAGCTTTTCTGCATCTTTTTGAGACAAGATGTGCCTGATTTTTGAAATGTTACGTAGATGAAAAAATGCAATCCTTGAGATTTGCTTAACGTGGGAGTTAAAGGACAAGTCCTGATCAAAGATAACACCGAGATTCTTTACAGTGGTGTTGAATGCCAGGGCAATGCCATCTACAGAAACCACATCACCAGATAATTGATCTGAGGTGTTCAGGGCCCAGTAAAATAACTTCAGTTTTGTCTGAGTTTAACATCAGGAAGTTGCAGGTCATCCATGTTTTTATGTCTTTAAGACATTCTTGAATTTTAGCGAGCTGGTTGGTCTCCTCTGGTTTGATCGATAGATATAATTGAGTATCGTCTGCATAGCAATGAAAGTTTATGCAGTGTTTCCTGATAATATTGCCCAAAGGAAGCATATATAAGGTAAATAAAATTGGTCCAAGCACAGAACCTTGTGGAACTCTGTGATTAACGTTGGTGGTCATTGAGGCTTCATTGTTTACAAATACAAATTGAGATCGATCTGATAAATAGGATTTAAACCAACTTAGTGCGGTACCTGAAATGCCAATCGACTGATCCAGTCTCTGTAATAGGATGTCATGATCAATGGTGTCGGACGCAGCACTAAGGTCTAATAATACCAGTACGGAGATGAGTCCTTTATCTGATGCAATTAGGAGGTCATTTGTAATTTTCACCAGTGCTGTCTCTGTGCTGTGGTGTTCTAAATCCTGACTGAAACTCCTCAAATAAACTATTCTGATGTAGAAAGTCACACAACTGATTTGCGACTACTTTCTCAAGGATCTTAGAGAGGAAGGGAAGGTTAGAGATCGTTCTGCAGTTAGCCAACACCTCTGGATTAAGAGTGGGCTTTTTCAGGAGAGGTTTAATTACAGCTACTTTGAAGGAATGTGGTACATGGCCTGTTAGCAAAGACACATTAACAATATCCAACAGAGAGGTGCCAATTAAAGGCAACACGTCTTTAAGCAGCCTCGTTGGGATGGGGTCTAAGAGACAGGTAGACGGTTTAGAAGTAGAAACCGTTGAGTCTAGGTTAATGGGAGAAAAGCTATCCAAATATACACCAGGGCATACAGCCGTTTCCAAGGCCACTCCTCTTGATGACACATCGGCAGTAGTTGAGGGCAAGAGATCATCAATCTTGCCTCGAGGAATGTGAGTATTAATATGACTTGGAGGAGTTGATTCATTTAGGCTGACATATTCTTCATGGTTCAGCCAGGTTTCAGTAAGACACAATAAATCAATGTGATTGTCTGATATTAAATCATTTACTAATACAGCTTTAGACGACAGAGATCTAATATTTAGGAGTCCACATTTAATTATCCTGTTTTGTTGCACTGTTGCAGTAGTGATGTTAACCTGTATGAGGTTATTTTGTATGACTCCTCTTCTGGTTACTTTTGATTTAATTAATTTAAGTGGCCGTGGGACAGACACAGTCTCTATAGAGTTAAGGTTAAGGGTGGGTAACTGCTCGAATGGAAGTGCAGAGAAGGGTGTAAGACTACAACTCTGCTTCTGCTTCCTGATCTGAACTCTGGGTCATGGATTAAGTCCGTTAATCAACTTGGCCATGTTCGCAGAAATGAGACGCGCTCCATCCCAAGTGGGATGAATGCCGTCTCGACTCATCAATCAGGCTTTCCCCAGAAAGTCTGCCAGTTATCTATGTAGCCCACATTGTTTGCTGGGCACCACCTGGACAACCAGCGGTTGAATGACGACATGCGGCTATACATGTCATCATTGATCAGATTGGGGAGAGGGCCTCCAAATTGTTTTTCATTTTCAAACTGGTCCCAACTCACACTGGCTTCAGGCATTACGCAATTTATCAGACTTTGTGCAGCTCCCTTTGGAAGGTTTAATATGTGCAGTAAGTACTTACCCAGACTTTTAAATGTTGATGTGTAAAAACAAGTTCAGCGGGGATTAAACATTTTTACCAGCATACAGTGTGTGTTACTGCGTGTGTTACTGATTTGGATTACAAAGTGAACTGAAAAACTGAAGCCATAGACAGCCTTGGCAACACCCGCTCCTTTGTAGAATGCAGGACGAGAGTACTGTGTGGGAGCGGCACTATATTATGCTCTGCAGGTTTAGTGGAAAACAGTGGTAAAGTTACTGTGGGTCCCACCATATGTTTTAATGTTGCGAAGGGGCTGAGGTCTTAAATCAGTGCTGGAACAGGACGGACACGTGGGCTTGTTGAACAAGGGATACATAACTTCTTGTGTCAACATTCGTAGGCTGCATTGCTAAAACAGATATTGACAGCGCAGCTCTCAGATGTCAGTCCACCACTGCCAAGGGAAATACACACCCAGAGAAATGAAGCTGATAAGTCCAAACACACTCCCTCTTTTGAAAAATGTGCACACTCTATAGAAACATTAGTCAATATTTCAAAAGTCCAGATAAATTAAATTACAAATCAGTTTTAGTTAAAAAAATCAGTATCATTAACCTTTTAAACCCCAAGCTATTTTCTAGGTTTCTGCTACCCAAACTAAAAAGGGTGCATCTCTGCAACCACAAAGGATATTTTAATAATGTTGTGTGTTATAATAAAGGCAAACCATGTGTGCTTTTGTTCAGATGTGTAAATATTATTATATGTGTTACTGGTTAAGAGTAAATAAAGATTAATAACAGCAAAAGTTGAATTTCCAGGTTCGCCTAGAAGAAAAAAAGCACTTTCAGGATGATTATCTCTTGGAAGGATGGAGGACAAAGGTTTAAACACACTCATATATCATAGCACAATATGTGAACAGTCTCTCTGCAAAGTTTGACTTTGAAAAAGTAAAGCAGAACAAAGTTAAAGGTTTTAGTACAGATTAATTAAGCGAAATGGGCATTTGAATTTTCTCATGTACCAAACCATATATTTCACTTGTATATTACTTATGGTGTTCAATATATCCAAATACAGCAGTCTTTGTTGATTAGAAAAAGAAAAATGTTTTGTTTTTAAAAAAAACCAAAGATAAGCAATATTTGTGACTGTAAAGCGCTAAAGTGATTCATGTTGCTGTGTTCTTTGGCTCATATCTCGGTGATGCTTTGGTGCAGAAGGATTTTTGAAAAGATAATTAGAATCTGTGTGGAGTCCTCTTGCTTTTTGCTATCTGGCTTTTTCTGATAGCACCGAGCTACGGGTTTCTAGTTCCGGAAACGTGCTGAGTGGGCTGACTCCTGACAAAATGATGATTATAATATTTTCAGAATTCTTTCAGTTGGTGTTTGAGTTGTGTGGAAATGGCTTACTGAGTCTTGTAGCCCAAGTTCTCTTGTTTAATTTGATGTACAACAACAATATATTTGCTCATGTTTATTGTGATGTTTTACACAGTCTAACTATAATGTGTAAATCGGCACCCAATTGGGGGCAATGGGGCAAATGTACAGGCCAGAAAAAGAATAAAACAAACATTCATATTTGTAGATACAGAGCTCTTTTGCAGCACCATGAGTCACAATGGGGCTGTGTGGTATTCTTTGTCAACAAGCTGCCTCAGCTCTGCTCTCCTGTCACCTACTGTGGAGGCTCATTATCACAGTATCTGTGGAGTGTGTCCCGCATTCCTTATTTTAATTTTAATTTATTACAAATAGTCAAAAAGATTGTTGTCCTGAAAATGCCTTTGATTGGGAATTCCTAGAAAACTGCATCAGGCGTAGATACTGTTTTGAAGCTCATGGGAGGGGTCTGCCTAGTATGTGTGCACTCAGGTTAAAGTCCCCACCGGGCTAGAAGTACAAGAACACACACACCGTCTCCATTTCCTTCTGCCTCATAGCTCTTTCATAACTACCGGCTTCTTTAATACTGTAAGATTCGTGTTCAAAGCTCCGGGTCCCGTGGCCACAGGAAATTCAGGATTCGAGTTAAAGTTTAACAATATTTAATGGCAAAGATAATACTCATGTAGCGTTCACGATCGTGGGGCCAGAAAGGAGGAACTCTCCACAGACGGAGTGCAGCTCCCAGGGAGCCACAGACCAGGGCTGTCTCGAGTCTCCAGACCAGTAGAACCATGTCCCCAGAACAAATGCTCGGCTATTAGTATGGTCATGCAAATGAATTCACACCTAAAGGTTAGTTCCATTGGTCAGTTCAAAGGATGCCGCCGTTCTACTCGCTACGCCAATTAGTAAACAGGCGAGGTCAAAGCTCACTCTTCCGGTAATGAACAGGAAGTTCCCCTTCACAATAAAACCCTATTATCCTGCCTTCCGAATAAAAACAACACATTAGGTTTCAATCGGCATCCATTTTAACTATCGTCTAAACAATAAAACATTCATTCATTCTCATGCATCATACAGTTAATCATTACATTTGTCATTAAAACAGAATAATAAAACAGTGATCCTCTCTTATGTTTCATAATACATTCCTCCAGAATATTCCTCATAATATCCCAAATTAATTATCATATCTTTCTTTATGTATTAATTTAAAACATAAACTTCTCTTATCTACATGTGCAAATATATATAAAATCCACTACAACCTAACAATACCCATTGGCAGTCTTTCTCAATCTTCAAAATTAATTATTTCATTTTTATTCGAACTGATTACTTTAATCTTTTTTCCTCCCTTCTTTCTCACTTTGTTGGTTACACTCAAAGAGTTAAGTCCAATGACAGAATTTGATGAATTTGATGATAATTATGGTTCACTGGGATGTAAATGCAAATCACACAGAAGTATCAAATTCTTTTATTTCTGGGATGCCCTTTATAAAGCTGACAACGATTTATCAAATACAACACGATCCCCGCATTATTCAGGCAAACTAAAACTGATCTAAATGCTGTCATCAAAAGGCTTAGTTTTGTGTAACAGATATGAACAGAGCTGGAATGCTACATTCGGAGAGTGTTTGATGGCTGTCACAATGTTTTGATCTGTGAGCACTGTGCAAACCTGAGCTAAATATTGCCATTTTATGTAATGGTAAGAGGCAAACCATAGACATGTTCTGCCATTGAACAACTTAAATAAGTGATAAGTGAGTTATGAGTGAATTGTTTGAATCTCTTGACTGACTCGAGTCACAAATCCTCATCTCCAATAACTCGTTCAGTGACTCGGCCTCTGCTACTAGTCCTGTTGTGAGAAAAGCAATCACTTTGGTGTTTGCTTCAACTCTCCGAACCCGGAGCTGAAGGACTGACTGGGGCTGCACAAACCAGCCACTCAATCTGTCCATACATTTAGATGTGTCCCCTTTTAGTTTCCAACTGATCAATCAGGAATTCAAACAATCTGTGGTTAGTGATTAATTGGAGTTTCTTTCTATTTATTTTCTTTTTTTTTATACCAGAGTTGACTTCAGTTTGATGCTGTGGTGTGTGTAGACCGGTCAGCTGGTTTCATTTGTTACTGCTGAGTTCTGGGTGACTGACTCTGTGACTTAAGTGAGCTGAAAATTGGACTCTCTAGTAAAAAGAATCGCACCTCCCACCTTAAATCAAACAATTGACATTCATATTAAAAATGTGTAAAAAGGCAAATCGAACTGTGTGGAAAATGTGTGCGGCGCAAATCTCCCACACAACGGCATTAATAAAGTTAAGTTTGGAAGTAATAATATATTTTCTCATCTCTAAAAACGAGCTATACAATGTAGTTGACACTTTCACAATGCACCCATAGACCATTGTGTATTGAGTGTACTTACTTTACTCCTCCGTATTTACCGCTTCAACAGCTGTTCATTCAGTTGGTCTTTTACTTTACCAAAACAGCCCTGCAGTCTTTTCAGCGTAATACTGGTAAATGATGTATCTATATTTGTATTGTATAACACGTCGTGCAATGTGCATCTTTACTGTTGTTGATACCGCACTGCATTTTCTAACTTTTAAAAGGATATCTGTCTCTTCTCTGAAAGTATGACATAAAAACATTACATTATATCAGTTCACAAGCCAAAGAATGAACAAAGCACTTTTTTGATGTGCAGAATACAAATCTGCACTGCAATCCAGGTAGAAAAATGCTAAAACTGCATAATTAGTTTGCATAATGCCGCCTCTGAGTGAATAATCAGCGCATAATGTGTCATTTTTAACTGAATTGGGAGAACAATAATAATCATATGCAATAGATGAGAGGCTCAGGGCAGGTTGTACTTGTTCCTCAACCTCTTTTTAGTTTCAGAGAACAGTTTGTCTTTGACATGTAAACATGAGTTGCATGTGCTGGTGAAACATTCCTGACTGTGAGAGAACCCCTATATTTTGATAGCTAGGACAAATGTTTCATCATAACCATGTGTGTGAAGCCAGGTCCATAAAGAAACAGTTTTACAAGTGTGGAAGAACTTCAGCCACGTCCCAAAAGAGCGGAGGCCGTTAGAGCTAAATGCCCATGGTTTTGGTTCAACCGTCACATCATAATGCACTGAAACAACCAACATAGGAACATCTTCAACGAGCACGATTCGCAATGCAAATACTCCACAGAGAGAGATGACAGCAGCCAGAGAGCAGAAATGAGCAGAATGACATTGTATAAACTAAATAACACTCATGCAGTGTTATTTCATGCAGTGTGTCAGCGGTCATATTGCCGAGGACACGAAGACAGAAAGACACAAGTTCACCGCAAGCAGAAAAACACTTGACAATGTTGAACATAAGTTTTGAATCACTTAAAATTTAAAAGCCATGATAGCAAACTGGTGCAGCTCTCCATCGTCCTATGATTTTGTACGCTCATAATTGCTTTAATCAGATCAAACAGCAGGGTAGCGCCTGTGTTCTCATGTGTGTCCGCTATTTTTCTTGCTTGTGTCTGTTTATTTATGATGGACTGAACAGCTCCGTCTGTATGACATTAATATGCTGCTGTCTCCTTGGTCTCAGAGCTATATCTGAATGCCATTAGAGCCCTCTTTGGTCTCAGTTTTGCCAAGAAAGCTGTTAGCCGTGCCTTATTTTCATCCAGGCTGACCAAAGAGAGCAGATGGGTCTTCGAGACTAAAATGCTTCTGTTGTGACACCAACACTGACTGACTGCTGTGTTTACTTAGAAAAATGTGCTTCGTTCCTCTTATATCAGTGGATATCAATTACACAAAATAAACCCCCCCAACAGTGGCTAAAAGACTGGATGTACAATGAGAACAGAACAGGACAGAACTGCCTCTTCTTGTCAGGCTTTTCAGGAACACTCAGAGGGGATTTCTTGACACAACATCTGTATGAACTCAATGTCTGTTTATCAGCAATCTGCATACATAATCTCATAAATATACTCAGTGCCAAATCCGGGTCAGTTTATTTTGTGTTAGGTTGCAAGCCCTGGCTGCTGCAAGAAGCCTCTTCTTTAACATACAGGTAGCTAAACAATCAATGTTTAAATCACTTCTCGGTTTTCATCACCAGATTTATCCAGCATTTCACAAATTTAATCGAAGTATGTCATATCCACACTAGGTGTTCTATAGCAGCAACTCACAAGTGTAGGTTTAGTTTGTGACAGTTGAATCGCAGTGCCTCTATATGTCATGTTCTACCAGTCTGTTGGACCAATGCTCTGAGATGTTGGAGATGTTCTACCAGTCTGTTGGACCAGTGCTCTGTACTTCTCCGTAGTCTGCTGTGGGAGCAGCATTGGAGACACCAACAGACTCACTAAACGGGTGAGGAAGGCCGGCTCCATCATTGGCTGCAAACAGGACTATCTGGAACAGGTGGTGGAGAGGAGGACACTGAAGAAGTGATTGTCCATATTGGATAACTGACTCACTGAATAACGTGACGCAGACACTTAACACCTCCAATTGAAATAAATTAGTTTGAAAGTGTTATGTGCAGCTGCAGGTAACTAGACCCAAATGCCGTCAACGAGGGAAAGGCAACTTTATTGCACAACAGGCTTCAACGCAGACAAAACAAGCTCACACACAAGATCTTCAGCGATCAAAACAAGACGAACTGACCAAGGGGAATGACATGAACAGGGTTTAAATACTGCTGGTGCAGGTGATTGGACACAGGAGGAAACAATCAGGGACAGGGCAGACAATCACAGGGACAGGAAGTGCAGAGAAACAGAGGACACGAGAGACAAGGACTTCAAAATAAAACAGGAAACACGACACAACACTACAGATCCACTACAGATCCTGACAGAAAGTTGTGCTGAGGGACAGAAAAAAATTAACACAAATGAACACAAATCAATAGCCAATTTCACATAAATGACTTATGGGATAAAATGATGAAGGGATAACATTTTGGACAGACAATGATGTAAACTGCCAGCAGGAATCACATTTATCCTTTCCTGCTGTCAAAAATAATTGCCAGTGTTTTAAATTTATTCTATATTTATGGGCAATGTTATTTTATTAAGAAGTGTGCTCTGGTCATCTCACGGCTAGACTATTGCAACTCCCTCCTGGTAGGTCTACCTGCTAATGCCATTCAACCTCTACAGCTCATCCAGAATGCAGCTGCTCGACTGGTCTTCAACCTCCCGAAATTTACCCACACTACTCCGCTCCTCCGCGACCTTCACTGGTTACCGGTAGCCGCCCGCATCCGCTTCAAAACATTGGTACTTGCGTACCGTGCTGCGAACAGATCGGGTCCGGTCTACATCCAGGACATGGTCTAACCTCACACCCCAGCTCGTTCACTTCGCTCGGCTTCTGCCAATCGGCTTGTAGCTCCTTCACTTCGAGCTAAACACTCAACAAAGTCACGACTGTTTGCTGTGCTGGCTCCTCATTGGTGGAACGAGCTCCCCATTGACATCAGGACAGCAGAAAGTCTCTACATCTTCTGTCGCAAACTAAAAACACATCTTTTTCGACTATACCTTGAATAGGGAAGGTAGAGCCGTAGTAGCACTCTAGTAGCACTTAAATGTCCCTTACCGATAGCACTTTGTTGTTTAGCACTTTAGTAGCACTTACATGTCTCTTACTGATGGCACTTTGTAGTTTAACGTTATTGAAGAAATTGTACTTGCTTGATTCTTGTTGTTCTGGGTTTGGACTCATGGTTTAATGCACTTATTGTAAGTCGCTTTGGATAAAAGCGTCAGCTAAATGACATGTAATGTAATGTAATGTAATGTGTGCTTCACTTGCTGGAGACCAAACTAAAGTATCTGCTGATGTCTTAGTTAGTGACTGCGAAGACATTGGAAATGTTTTTACATGCGCATCACCAGTTGGTTTATTAACAGCAGCTGTGCCTTACGGCCATGAAAGGGAAATGGGAAGTAAGTGGGAATTAATTGGTACCAGTCAGTCAGTGGGTTCATATCTTTGAGGTGATCTGTGTGTGCTTTGAGAGCAATACATTATTCCTCTGATAAACATCAAAACCTTTTATCACTGTCTAAAAATAAAAAATATCACTTGAAACAATAATAATAATAATAATAATAATAATAATAATAATAATAATAATGCATTTTATTTGTAAGACACTCTTCATTCACGAATCTCAGAGTGCCACAGAGCCAGTACATTTGGCTCTGTGGCATCTGGGCACAGAGTCTGTTCCCAAATAGGCCAGAGAAGTGACTCTGATTGTCCCTCTTGAAAATAATCTGAAAAATCCCCCTTTTCAAATGTTTATACATTATTATTATTATATTTTGCAGCATTATTCAACTGAAAATAAGTAAAGAACTGTTGAAAAACACCACACACATGGCAACACTATTAGACAAAGTATTTTAAATAAATGACCGTTACACATTTAACAGTTCACTAAGTATCAGAACTTCTTGAGCATAAACTGATAAATCATTTTCAATTGGAGAGGTCAGGATCTTTTCAATCGAAATAGTGGATAATTAAGCTTGGTGAACATTCCACTTAGCTACACCTGGGTGATTGACAAACAGGTCAGTCGGGTGGCTGGTTGCTCCATGAAACTAAATGTGTCCTGCATCCCCCCAAACAAAAGAAGCAACCAAAAGATTTGTTTACAGCCTTTTTAAGTGATCATCAGTGAGTAAAACATATGTGCAGCGTGGATAATAATATTAAAAAGCCAAGATGCTTTGAGAATGTGAATCCTATGATTAGGCACAGTGGTCTGAACGGGACAATTTTTCCTCTGGACCATCCTTAAGTAGTTTATTTAATATGAAGATAATATGATGTACCTGATTGTTACCATGAGCTAAATCCTTTCCCACACAGCTTTGAGACGGAACAAAAGGTGACCTGATTAGATAATTGGACATTGTCAACATGCTGAAGATGTGTGTCTGTACATGTTTTGTGTGAATGCATTTTGCAGAACACGCTCATGCACCTCAAAGACCGCCGTCAAGCCTACATGCCCTGTGGCTCCTTCTCTTCCTGCAAGATGAGAATATTTGCATCCTCCACGTCTTACAAAGCAGAGTGACTTGTTAGAGGTCAGAGAGGAAAAGATAAGCGAAAAAGAAAAATGGGGAAAGAGAGAAAGATGCATTGAAAGATGCAATTTAAAGAGACTTAACTGGAGCTCTCTATTTAAAAAAGGGAGTACATTTAGGCCTGATGTCAAATAATTCAGCCTTCAACCTTTTGAGGATAGAGAGCAAATCTTTCTAAATACTTTGGCATTGATTGAAATGTTGGTCAAGAGGAAAGCCCACCTATCAAATCATCCATCAACCAAGTGGTCGCTGATCTCACGTTCTAGTTCTGTGTTTGGATCACAGATCGTGCCATTAATAATCAGTGATATCTGCTTTTTTAAATGATTAATGACGGCAAAAAAAGTGGAAATGGAGGTGAAAAAATAAGTGCTGGCTGATATGATTCTCCCACTCACACAAATATGTGGCTTTGATAAACTGTGTCCATTCTCTCTTTGAAAGATAAGAAACATAATTAATCAGAAATGTATTGAGAGCTAAATAAACAAAGGACAGGAGAACCTCAGGTACAGGAACACCAACCAGTATGAAAGACAAACGTAAATATTTGCATACGCAGGCTGATAAGAACAATCTGTTTACTGAATCAGATTTATTGACTGTTCATTGGTTGAAATTGGAAGAAGAGGGAGCACTGAAGGAAGACTCTCACTGCTGAATTAAACTCAGAGAAACACAAGCTACAGCTTTCAAACTGTTTTGTTTGTGAACTGCAAAGCTGCAAATGTCTCCTGTGTGCTGTTGAGAGTGAGAGCTTATGACATATCACTGGATTACTGATGGCGCCATGTGTCTGAATGAAAGTGGCGGAAGGAACAGAGTGATTCATTTTTGTGAAGTTGGTAGAGACATTTACACATGAAACAGCAATGCAATAATAGACCCAGACATGTACGACATGCCTGCAGCTGCAACCTGACACAACATTGAAAACAAAAAACTTGTAAGAGTCAAGGCGAGCAAATGGAAAAAGGTATAAATCCTGTCTTTCTTCAATCGTTGTTTGAAGCAACCGTGAATAATTCAAGTAACATGGTGATCTGAATAAAGAGACAATGATCTATGTATTCATTCTTTCTGTGAGGATGCATGTTTCATGGATATCTATGACAATATGTCATCTCCTGGACATCACATAAAGCATTCAAGAGAAACTGTCACAACAGGAATGTCCCTCCGGGCAGTCAATGTCCCTGTTCCCACAGTAACTAATGTCACAGTGACATGCACAAAGGCACTTCACGGCTTATGAGATTGAAGTCTGGAAAAATGAAAGCCACTGTGGCAAAGGAAAGAGAATGCAATATCATCAACGTAATATCATCCCAGCGTAATTGTAAATCTATAATATTATAGTTTATCCATGTCTTCCTTCACCCAGTCGTCAGTCAAAAGAAAGGAGAAGAAAAAAATGCACAAAAAAGTTTTGTTCAACATCAATATTCAATAATTATTGAAAAATGTGATTAAACAGGTTTTCAGCAAGCATGCACAAACATTTATATATTCATAAAAACAGCTGCACAATTTGAATCCAGGCTTGCCAGCTGTGGTTGTAATTACTTTTAAACCAATCTACAAAGCCACAAACACACAGTTCAAAAATAAGATTCTACAAAACCCCATTAGAGACTCATCTGCATAATGATATTGCATGTGGTAAACATACAGTGGGTACGGAAAGTATTCAGACCCCTTTAAATTTGTCCCTCTTTGTTTCATTGCAGCCATTTGCTAAAATCAAAAAAGTTCATTTTATTCCTCAGCACCCCATCTTGACAGAAAAAACAGAAATGTAGACATTTTGCAAATTTATTAAAAAAGAAAAACTGAAATATCATATGGTCATAAGTATTCAGACCCTTTGCTGTGACACTCATATTTAACTCACATGCTGTCCATTTATTCTGATCCTCGGCACACACCTGTCTATATAAGACCTTACAGCTCACAGTGCACATCAGAGCAAATGAGAATCATGAGGTCGAAGGAACTACCCAAGGAGCGCAGAGACAGAATTGTGGCAAGACAGATCTGGCCAAGGTTACAAAAGAATGTATGCAGCACTCAAGGTTCCTAAGAGCACAATGGCCTCCATAATCCTTAAATGGAGAAGTTTGGGACGACCAGAACTCTTCCTAGACCTGGCCGTCTAGCCAAACTGAGCAATCGTGGGAGAAGAGCCTTGGTGAGAGAGGTAAAGAAGAACCCAAAGATCACTGTGGCTGAGCTCCAGAGATGCAGTAGAGATGGGAGAAAGTTCCACAAAGTCAACTATCACTGCAGCCCTCCACCAGTCGGGGCTTTATGGCAGAGTGGCCCGACGGAAGCCTCTCCTCAGTGCAAGACATATGAAAGCCCGCATAGAGTTTGGCAAAAAACACATAAAAGATTCCCAGACTATGAGAAATAAGATCTGCTCTGATGAGACCAAGATTGAACTTTTTGGCGTTAATTCTAAGCGGTATGTGTGGAGAAAACCAGGCACTGCTCATCACCTGCCCAATACAATCCCAACAGTGAAACGTGGTGGTGGCAGCATCATGCTATGGGGGTGTTTTTTCAGCTGCAGGGACAGGACGACTGGTTGTAATTGAAGGAAGATAAATGCGGCCAAGTACAGAGATATCCTGGAAGAAAACCTCTTCCAGAGTGCTCTGGACCTCAGACTGGGCCGAAGGTTCCCCTTCCAACAGACAATGACCCTAAGCACACAGATAAAATAACAAAGGAGGTGCTTCGGAACAACTCTGTGACCATTCTTGACTGGCCCAGCCAGAGCCTTGACCTAAACCTAAATCTCTGGAGAGACCTGAAAATGGCTTTCCACCAACGTTCACCATCCAACCTGACAGAACTGGAGAGGATCCCCAAATCCAGGTGTAAAAAACTTGTTGCATCATTCCCAAGAAGACTCATGTCTGTACTAGCTCAAAAGGGTGCTTCTACTCAACACTGAGAAAAGGGTCTGAATACTTATGACCATGTGATATTTCAGTTTTTCTTTTTTAATAAATTTGCAAAAATCTCTACATTTCTGTTTTTTTCTGTCAAGATGGGGTGCTGAGTGTACATTAATGAGAAATAAAATGAACTTTTTTGATTTTAGCAAATGGCTGCAATGAAACAAAGAGTGAAACATTTTAAAGGGCTCTGAATACTTTCCGTACCCACTGTATAAAAAGTTCATAAAAACATGTGCACAACTTTTTATGCAGAATTTGGAAATGTGTTTCAGAATATTTAACAGACATTTTAAATGAAAGGAACAGTTAGATATTTTGGGAACTCACGGGAAAAAGAATAAGCATTTTTCAAAAAGTGTGTTTGCATTAAGGAAAATTAACACAATAGTATAGAATATTACTGGGGCCAATTAATCCAATTATTATATTCTAGGGCAAATTACTCCTTTGTTAATTGTCTCTATTCTTAGCTTACATGCTTTTTCGATGTCTTAGTACTTTTACTTGTTTAGTAGTATTTGATCTAACCTGATGTTGTATTGTTTGTTCCGCAACTTCAGGTCTCCCTTGTAGAGATTGACTTAACTGGCTAAATAAATTAAATAAAACACAAATAAACAGTGTATGTCTTGAGACATCACCAATACAAGATGTATCATACATATCAGATCACACAAATATATCAACACAATCTTTTTTCAATAAATGAAACATCTGGGTTTATGGTCACATTTTGGTTTTGGGGTAAAGTGACAGCAGTTACTCTCAAGACATCCACTCTCACAATCCAAGTGGCAGCCAGTGTGGCTCAATGTCAAATCAGTGAGCGCTTTCAGATCCAGTCTAGATGACCGCTGATAGACACCGCTGATGTCCACAGGAAGTCCTCCGGCTTTTCCAGAAATGTAAAGTCTCTAAGTGTGTCATTTTCTCTCACAGTCAAATGTTAGCATGCTAACTGAGATGCAGACCATGGTAAACGTACCTGCTAAACATGAGCATGTGAGCCTGCCGATGGCAGCATTAGAACTCAAAGCACTGTTGTGTCTTGTTGTAGACCTTTTCCCTGTCAGTTGTGACATGTCATGGGCAAAAGGACAGACACAGAGTCATCTTCAAATCCCTGACGTATACAGGTGTTTAACCTTCCTCTTGTGTTAGGGTCGGCACCGACCCGTTTTAGGTTTTAAATGCATAAAAGAACCACATAAATTGGTTTATTTGCATCAAGGCTTTATGACTTTGCCAGGAACCTCTATTTCAACAAAATAAAACAAAAACATTTTGTTTCACTAAATTATAAAATGCTCTGGTTGAAATTATGACCTTTGTGTTGTTAGGGTCGGTTTCGACCCGGTTATAAAAATAAGATTATAAAGCAATAATTAGAGCCAAAACTGAAATCATAAGTGCACTGTCAGCCAACACAGTGACAGCCAGCTCCTCTCCCAATCATGTGAGCTTTAGGGGATTCTCATTTTGCATTGTTATCCAGTATACCTGCACAAAAACAAAACAAAGACGGCACAATTTCTTTACCAGCTATAACCTTGGACAAGAACTTCTCAGGAGGAAACTTACCATGGTGGGCACAGTGAAGAAAAATAAACCTGAGCTGCCTGTTGAAATCTTGCAGGTGAAGGACAGGGCTCCACTTTCTGCAAAGTTTGCTTTTACAGACACCACCACTGTTGTCTCATATTGTCCAAAAAAAAACGGAATGTGATACTTATGTCTACTCTTCACAAAGATGCAGCTGTGTCATCAAGAAGTGACAAAAAGCCCACGTATACTGACAAAGAAAAGGCCCAGAGGCCCACACCAAAAATATTAAAACCAATATTTTAATGGATAAGGAAGCCTAACAAGGTAACCAAGAGATGAGAAAAAAATTGGATGATAGATAATTGTTTTTAGTGTATTTTACAGCTGATTTAAGACACGGGTCAAAACCGACCTGTTAACATAAGAGATGGTAACAGAAAGCTAACACAGGAGGAAGGTTAAAGCTACTCATCCAGTGGAAGCAGAGAACCATTTTATTCACTCAGCAGGTTTGTCTGTCTGTTGGTGCTTTTTAATAAAGCTGTTCTGCTCTCATTCATTAAGGCAGGTAAGAATTATGTTTCAGGGCGCGTTTTGCTGCTTGTTTATTTATCTTTAGGTCTATGCTGTAAAATGAATGTTTGTCTACAGTATTGAAAGCGTTATGGATTGTAAACACAGTGTTCCTACAGTTCAACCGTGGGTTGTGTGTCCTGCAGCCAGTGTTTGTAGACGATAACAGGATCTATGTTCCAGTGCTTGTGGAAGGAGACGGCCTGCTCCAATGTTTCGGAGTAGTCACATGGTCGTGCCTAAAATATCAAGAACAAGTTGTTTTGTATGTTTGTGTGCATGTGTTTGTGGTTTGCTCAAGGGTGATTCAATATCCTGTTTTTAAAGCATGCATAAACCACAAGGCAGACTTTCTGTCTTTTCCAACCTACACTGAAGATGAATAGAGCAGAGCATCTCCTGACACTAGATAAGAGGTCTCTGTCATAAATCTGTCTCCCATTGGATTGCCTTTTGCTTATTTAGTTGCATCTGCAGTATTATTTGGAGCCATTTCCACAAGCAATGACTATATCAATTTTACTGATGACCAACACAACATCAAACCTTGTTCTTCTTGAGTATATCTCAACATGCAGGGTTTGAGAAGCAAATTAGCAGATGTCCTCACAATATCATTGTGTGTGTGTGTGTGTGTGTGTGTGTGTGTGTGTGTGTGTGTGTGTGTGTGTGTGTGTGTGTGTGTGTGTGTGTGTGTGTGTGTGTGTGTGTATCGTTCCCTACCTGGTGGAACAGTGGACTGTGTGTGATGGGAACACCCAAGGAAGTGAAGCACCTGCCCAGCACCATGTCATCAGGAGCATCATCACTGTAGCAGCGACACCCACTGGAAACTAGCCTGGACACCGCCGCGCGACTGAGGACCATCCTGCACACAGAACGCAGGTATTTAAATAAATATCATCACAAAAATAAATATGATTCAAGCTTTATGTGCCTGTGTGTGATTGTCTGACACTGGGCTGATTTTTGTTTTAAAATCATGCAACCATGGAAATAAAAGATGTTTTTCATTTGAACAAAATGGGTAGCTGGTGTACATAGAGGAGCAATTAGCAGCTAAAGAAGTACTTTCCCTCAGGAGTTGGTCGAGTCTAAAAATAGAACTAAAGGGCAAGTGAATATCGGACTAACAATTGTCAGGTGGCCAGAAATTAATGATCGTGATCTGTAGAGTATTCTAAACTAATCTTATAACTCGGCTCATTAAACATGCTCATTAAAGAAATGCATTCAGTGTAATACCTTGTTGTACCGCCATGATTGTGAATTATGTAATGGATCTATGTTACTGGATGTATATGAGAGTGTAATAATAGTGAGTTGTTGACTGCAGATGCTCATCGCACCCAACACATAGTCGAGAGAATGGAATGTTGTTTTATTAAAATGTTAATCGCAGCGACACCAAGATGGGAAGACAAAGAGGGGGGTTTCACTTGCCACGAAACATGGACATGCTATGCATCAACCTGAAGAACAACTCCGCCTGTGTTTTAGACATGATCCAATGTGCTGCCTGTATTCTTGACCAATGTGGTGAAGTCACTCCTTCTTTTACCTGTATATTTACAGGGTAATGTATATTTACAGTATGCATTTACCGGTTCAGGATTCGTAGGTTTGCTCTGCAGACAGGAGAACCACGATTGTGGACTGTGGCCCGGAGGAGGCTTGCGAATCTCCTCAGCTGAGACTGTACTCTGTATCACAGTGTTGTCTTTTACTTAATTAAATACGCTTTATTATAGCTATTGATCCAAGACGTCCCTTTGTCCTTAAAGAAGATTTCTGAACACAACAGATCCAAAGTATTGAGGTGCTATATGTGTAAATAAGCAACATACAAGAAGTAAATTGATCCATCAGTAACGTAAACATAGATAAATTCATTACTCAGTCATTAGTGTATGATAATATTTACAACGATACCATGTTTGTCAAATGTTTTGTGTGATGCATGAGACATTTAAAAGTTTTCCATTTGATTCGGGGAACTGTTTTGAAATGGCTCAACATGTTTTGATTTTTGTATTAAATATTTGCTGAATAGTAGCTTTAACTGCCATAAATATTCCGTATGTCATTATTTAATAGGCTTGTTTACATATTCTTATGTGTACAACTTTTTCTTGAATATTGATTCTGTTTGTATTTAAACTTGATAGGAAATATCTTTACGTCCTCTGTTGTTCTGGGATACATTTAGTTGCAACACGCTGCTGAAGAGACGTGCAGCGGTAGAAGTTTTGTACTCCGCTAAAAGATTTAAGTTAAAGAATTAAGTGTTGGTTTCTCGAAGATTATGCTTTTTAAGTGGACCCATTACTATGACAACAAATTTACCCTGGGGATTACTAAAGTATCTATCTATCTATCTATCTATCTATCTATCTATCTATCGTTTCCTCTGGGTTGTGTGCAGCCAGCGAGGTGTGTTCTTTATGTTAATGTTTTGTCGCGCATATTTTATGTGCAAACAGTTGTGTGTAATGTGAACCCCACATTTTGTGTATGTTAAATGCATTTAAACAGTTCGACAGTGGATTGATGACGGCGGTGTTGACGGATCCATCAGTAACCGAAGAACTAAGGTGTGTGTATTTCCCGGAGTGAGTGTTAGTAGCAGTATTTAAGTTTTAGGACAAGCAGACGCAGACTGTACTGTTACACCATATGTAACACTACATTAAGTTATGCAACACGGTCATACTACATTAAGTTTATGTAACACTGTTCATACTACATTAAGTTATGTAACACTGTCATACTACATTACATTTTGTTTTACTATTAAAACCTTACATAGCAGCTTCCTTCCCCACAAATGTGTTCAGACACCAAAGTGAATTAGAGCGGCAAGCACAATTGTATACAGTCATACGAACTCAAGGAACAGATGTGAAATGACAGTTGAAAATGTTTCAACTTATGTGTGCGTGCTGGGGCGTTTATGAAGCTGCTTCATAAACATATGAAATTGGAAGAAAAAAGGGAAAGACTGGAGGGAAATACAGAAAGCAGCAGAGTTTTGAGTTGAGTTCAGTCCGAGGCTGAGATGAGCACAAAAACACTCACACAGAAATAGATGGCGTGTCCGTTGGGAACTTACAGCTACCGTCTTTGCATTTGACACATTGACAATATTCGATTCACTCTCCGTTTGAACATTTTGAGCCTGACTGCTTGGACCACCGCAGCCCTTACCCTCCTCCTCCGGTGGTGTAGCTGTATCCGTTCAGAAGCAAGCTGTAGCCGTATCTCTCACCCAGGCTCACCGCCTCCTTTGGGTCGTAGCATCGCAGCAGTCGCCTCAACCTGGGTAAACTTTAGATGGACAAAAACAACCCGCGGAGAGACAGAAGGGAGAGAGTTAGAATTATAAAAGTCAAATTTATTATATGCCAGCATTCCAGTAAATTAGAGCTTTATAATCCTAACTTGTTCATGAACCGCTCAGAATAACTAAAAAGCAGGTGACCTGTGTGTGTGTGTGTGTGTGTGGTGTGTGTGTGTGTGTGTGTGTGTGTGTGTGTGTGTGTGATCTTTAAACTAATGTTTTAAAAGAGATGTCAATTAGTCTTTTACTTTAGTAAGCCACCCCTGCAACATCAATCAAAAGCATATCAACAGAATATTTTTCGTTGATAGTGTAAATTACTCAAATTTAGGAATGGTGGGTCAAAACAGAATCTCTTCCCCCAGATACCTGATGAGTGTGTCATCATCCACAATGAGTAGCCAATCAGCCTCTGGCACATCTTTGCTCAAGTACCGCCTCAAGATGGCAAAAGTCTTCCCACAATGCCCTGCAGGGAGACAAGATACACATAAAAGTGTGAAAAAGGTGAAGCAAGTTTGAGGCTCATGAGATATGTGCGATGAGAGCAGCACACAATTCACGAGTTAATAATACATATAATAAAAGCATGGCCCGGCCGGCATTAGGTCGACTTACCTGCCTAATGGTCGCCTCTACACTACTTCATCTGCCATCTGGTTGATAAATAGTTTCTAGTTGTTTGTTCGCCTCGTTCCTGCCTCCTTTACATGACACAATATGATTGCAGTAGAATATTAAAACCATATTCCCGAATTCACAACACAGCTAAGTGGGTTATGTTTTTGAGTTTGCGGAAAGAGTCCATTAAGTAGATGAGCATTCTTACTGCCATTTCTGTACCGCCTTAAACTTGATTCAGTGATCCAGCCATTTGGAAGGAGGTTCAATGAATCACAGCTTTAATATTATGATGGTGTGTTATTGAAAACACATTTACATATTTTATGATTAAGACCAAGTAAATGAATGTAGGCCGAGTGAACATGCGCTAGTTTATTTTCCCTCTCGCTAGTAAAACAAACAGAATGCCTTTCATATTAGATAGCATGTTATCAGTAGCCTACACTTATCAGAACAACACAGACGTTCCGGCTCCTTCATGGAGCACAAAGGTGTGCTGCACATATAAATGTTAAATAAAAGCCTCTGGAAGAAATTCCGCAAATGTATTTGGCAACCCTAATAAAATCTCCTGCGACCCACCTAGGGGTCCCGACCCAGTGTTTGTGAGATCAGCTCACCTCTCTCAGTGTTGGGCACTCCCAGATTGATTGTGGGTATGGAGGCATCAGTGACGTCGCTGTAATACTCTAAAAACCCAGCATCTTTTTCCCAGGTTGCCTTAACAACTGGGACTGTGAGGAGAAAAGGGAGAGGGATGAACAGAGACCCGGAGATAGAGAGACACTTACAGAGCTCATAATTACAGCTATCTCCAAATCCCACATTGCAAACCTGTAAACTCCAAAGGACGGCGTGATCATATAAAGAAGGGTATCGACTACCTCTGACTTGGGGGAGTAAACCATTCTTTGAAAAATAAATGCTCTCTCGCTGCACCATCTACATTAAAACTTCAAAAATGATAACTGCCAGTCATATTCACACATTATACATTTTTGGTTAGGAACACTGACAGCTTGCTCTCCAATTCTAATGTCCTGCATTAAAGTAGCAGCCAAGTTAATCACATACTGTTCTCTTTACTTGTTATGTTGCTTTAAAATAGTCAGTCCATAACTACTGGCTCTTGTTGACCCTAAAAACAGACACACGTTTTGGATAATTACACAAACTGTTGCAATTTCAGCAGACAGTCCAGAGGTTTGTGGACTTAAAAGGTGGTTTTCAGCTGATAGGTTAAGTACGATGAATGACCAGCAGACTGTTAAGTGGCAGTAAACAGAAAAGCAGGGACACACTAAAAGTGTCAAGTATAACTTTTGGCAGCAAAATGTCCTATAATTTCCATTTAATTTCCATCTTTTCTGTAATGATGATAAACTGAGTACATTTTTTCTGGCTTGCAAGTGTGCTGTGCGGTGTGTTGCGTTGTTTAACAACTAAAAAAATAGAATTACTCTTTAATTCACCATGAATAGAACATTGTAATATTGCACCTAATGGGATTCATTCATCACAATAATGGATGAGATGACAATAATTGTGTAGTCCTGGCAACGGGGACGCTGGCGAAACTTAACGCGGCTCCGTCTAGGACTGTTTTTATTTGGGGGTTTTTTCTACCCTTTTTTACAATTTAACATTCATTTAAAATTTATTTAACAGTGTAGCCATTCTTCTGACTTAATTATTCTGCAAATCTTGGATTATTTTTTTATTTGGTGATTGCCGTTGGCTCCTGCTCTCCACCACTGCGATCTGGTCAACTGGCGTTGGCTGGCTAGCCAACAGTCTCTTGCTGGCTGGCCGACGGTCTCTTGCTGGCCGGCGGCTGCAGGCGAGCCGGCCGACTCCATGCTGTTGCTCTGAGGCTGGTCGCCTCTCAGCGGTCCTGGTGCTCCGGTGGTCCGGTCCGTGGTTGGCGATTGCATCCTCCCCGGCTGGCATGGTTCTGCAGTGTTCCACCTCGCAGCTCCTCGGGCTCAACGGCTTCTCTGCTCCTCCGTTCATCTCGGCCATCGGGGCGCTCGGACTCCTTCGTCGGCCCCGTTGCATCCACAGAGCCTCCCGCGGAGGGTTTGTTTGCTCCTGGCCTGATCGCCTCCACGCTTTCCATCCCCTCCCTCTGGTCGGCCGAGCGCATCGCTGCAGCTCGTCATCACAACAACAGTCCCAAGAGCGAGATGGTGGCAACGAAATTATGAACTGTTACAGCTCCCCCAGCACCACCCTCTACTCTTCCTGCTGACTCCACTCCCCAAATCCGGACTGATACACCTTTTATTACCTCCAAGATGTCGTCCTTTTACGCAGTTCTTTGGTTCCCCTATTTTAGTTTGTCTGTTCTGCTTTATTTTGTATTTGTAATTTCTATTCCTCTATTGTGTTCATTGCCTGTATGGTATTGTCTCCTTTGCCTCATGTATTTTCTGAAATGTTTACTTGTATGATGTTATGTTTTTACCATGCTTCTATGTTAGAGCACTTTGTAAACCCTGTTTTTAAAGGTGCTATATAAATTAATAAATTTAAAATTAATGTAACCGAATATCAGTGGTGGAAAGTAATTACACATTTACTTCATTCCCCTACATTTATTTGATAGACATTTATTTATTAGATTAAGATCAGTTACAGTTCACTTTACGGGTCACTTTACTTTTGATAGTTCAAGAACATTTAGCTGATAATACCTCAGTCCTTTAATGAAGCAGGATTTTGAATTCAATTAGTAATTAAGTAATGTACATTAATGTGTTGGTACTTTATGTTAGGTTAAAGATCTTAATAGGCTGCGCAGCACTGCAGAAGATAATGTTTGTTAATTAAACTGTTTTTTGTCCTTCAAAGAGAGTCGGGCAATAACGCACCTCGTTCTGAGTGGAATCTGTGGCAAGTTTTCACAGCAACAAATACTTCTTTCCTCGACACCGGATTTCCCTAGAAAAGAGAGAAGAAAATAATGTTATACTTGATGCAAAACAATGATGCATCATAGGCATAAAATAGTCAAGTGTACAGGTGAACACAAACACGGTGTGAGCTGGATTATATACACTGAATATAACAGGCTTAAAATTGTGTCGGGATGGCCAAATGAGGCTGACCAGACATTTGACGGACAGGTCTTTCTTCCTTTATTTTCCTTTTCCTGCACTAATGTGAGGGTCCCGGGACAGAAGATGTCGTATGTGTACAGATTGTAAAGCCCTCTGAGGCCAATTTGTGATGTGGGGCTGTATAAAATAAATGTAATTGATTTGAATACTTATATCTCTTTTGCACTAAATTCCCATTTCAGGAGTCCCCTCTTATTTCAGATAATTATCAACAGTAATGCAGATGTTGTTACGTATTCATAGCATTTCTTTTTTTATCTGCTACCCTTGCAGAAAAATCAATACAAACACCAGACACTTCCTCAAGATGCATAACACTACTAATTCCTGTAAGCACATAAGCGCTAGATTGTTTATTTATTTCTCTTCCTTTGGGGCTTCACAGCCAGAGGGGTTTTCTACGGTCACTGGCATGCTGAGAGCCACTGCAGTGGACCTCAACCTCCATGCAATGAGAACATTGGGTGTTTTAGTTCTGCTAGTGCTGAAGGGTGAAGCATGATTGAGATAGCATACGTATGAGCCACGAACAGAAGCCAAAGTTAGTTTGCTAGGAATTAGGGTACAAGCTCAAAGTGTGTGTAGAAAGAGTGGGAAGAAACTATTTTTATTTCAATTCATATTTCTCACTTGGTTACATAGTTTTGGCTTTCTTTCAATACCAGCTTGTATTTGATCACATCATAATTGAAATCATGTTCGTCTCCGTTCTGGCATAAGCAATAGTTTGTGCTAAAGATATAAAGTCTACCTAACTTTGTAATTCCTTCCTACATATGCAGCAAATCTTTGTTCTACGTATATTTCAGATGTACGGATATTATGATTTTATCATTCTGTCTTGTAGATGTACATTGTTTTGTGTACCATCAATTTTAAAGGACCTCGCCCAAATACAGTGATGAATAATAAGAGTTGTACATACACAGTTGGGCAGGTAGGTTGTAAATGTTGTTGCACATTTGTCGCTCGTGTCTGTACAAAACTCTGGAACTGCTGTCAGCTTTGGACCATTTCCTTCCTCCCAAATGTACAACGCAAGCTCGAAAAACAAAGACCGGCATGAAGACAACTACAAGCCTCAGGAGGAAACAGGTGAAACAGTGACAAATCACAACAGCTCACTTGGTTCCTCATTCTTAGCCCATTCAGGAGTAGAGCTCTTATTAATAATATAATTACCAAAAGCTGCTAGGGCTAGCCAGTCACTGGAGGAATAGTATATCTATCATTGTCATACGTGTTTCATTTTATCGTAGCTTTTAACAGCAGTTGTTGAGGCACAAAGTAGAATTGAACCATAACACAGTGTTAACAACAGTTGTCTATTTTAGTCAAAAGGCAAGAGATGACAAACAGATTCACATCATCGCTCCTGGAAGGTTTCAAAGTACCTCGTGTTTCAAGTCGATAGTGAAGTCTGACTTCAGATGCTTATGTTTGATCTGCTCAGCGAGTCTGAAACACATGAAAGTGAAAGATGTTGAAGGAAGAGAAACAGCAGAATACCAGAATGTACATGAGCGAGCCAAAGTTATGGAAGTTCTGAGCTGTTTTGTGTTTTCTGCATTAAAAATGAGCAAAAGCTCCAGATTTGAAAGATTGGGTGGATGCAGTGGGAGAGGTGATTGATTAAAAAGTACCTCTGGAGAAGGGACCTTAATTTGGGACATTTTATAGGTCAACATAAAAATCAATTGAGTGCCTGTAAGATGTCAAGCATAAACAAAAAATGGGTTTTCTTTTCATGCATTGTGGACTGGGTCTCTCACCTCTGTATGTGCTACTTGTTCTTATAACTTTAATATGGGTTTCTTCACCATATCTTGTAATAGTGTTTACTATTGTAACGCTGCAATTATATGAAGGCTTTCTTGCTGCCGTGCTAAAATAATCAGTGGCACATTCATGCGCACACACCTCTGGAGCAGCGGTATGCTGAGAGCCCAGCCTGCTGCAGGGTCAGGGTAACTAAAGGAACTGGGGTCTTCAGAGAACGCATAGTGGTGGATAATGGAGGCCTCGTTGTCATGGAGACGCTTACCCAAAAACCATTCCTTAGAGGAGAAAAAAGGTGCACGGGGCAGGGTGATATCAAAAGAAAGTTGCTTAGTTATTTTCTCGTGCAGGAAACTAGCACTTTTCACCATCAAAACATTAATTTAGCAAAAAGGGTTGAATAATACATGTAGTCAGTGCCTGTCATTGGGTCTCACCTCCTGGACTTCATATCTGTGGAGGACCTTCAGCAGATTAGGCAGTGTGATGATGGTTTCCTCCTCGATGAAGAAAAACCAGGATGCTGATTGGCCATAAGTGGCGGAGAGACTGGAAAAATCCACACAGTCATATTCCATAAGAATTATTACAGTTAAATTCAATTAAATCTTATTGAATCTGATTTGATTAATTTGTTCATCATCTCCATATGTGTGTATAAGACTCACTTAGGAAGCAACGGGATGATCATCCAATCCCTTTCATACTCTAACAGCTCATGGAGAAGAAGAACAACTGGATCTCCCTGCATGAAACAAAACAATTTAATTTGAAAGTGTGTGTGTGTGTGTGTGTGTGTGTGTGTGTGTGTGTGTGTGTGTGTGTGTTTGAGCGAGCGCATGTGCACCTGAGGGATAGCTGATGAGAGTTAACAATGTTGTGCCCAAAATCTAAAAAAAGAACAGAAGTACTCAGATTAAATGTTACGAGTAAAACAAAAAAAAAGTATTCATCGCTATTCCTGTGTTCTAATATTCCTTGTGAAATAAAACAAGAAGTCCACTAAATTGAGCAACTCTTTGGAGGAAATAATACCGGCTCAACCGACAACAGTTCTGGCAATGGCATGCTAAAAAGGAGGGAAGGGGTTGATTTAGAGGCTGCTGTTTTATGACTTCCTCCTCTCTAAGAAGAACTCACAAATCTCATCCACGCAGCCATTCTTAGCACTGACAGAGACACAGTTAACAGGATTAATGTAAGTATAGCCAGAAATAGGTTTGAAATTAATGTTAGTGTCGACTTCTGTCTTGTAAAGGCAGAGAACAAGTTCCTCAG
Organism: Cyclopterus lumpus; assembly: GCF_009769545.1. Lineage (NCBI taxonomy): Eukaryota > Metazoa > Chordata > Actinopteri > Perciformes > Cyclopteridae > Cyclopterus > Cyclopterus lumpus. Next base: position 12,681,399 of record NC_046979.1, read on the forward strand.
CAGTTACATCATGTTTAACTCGGGTGCCAAAGAGTAACAAAAGCAAAGTTTATCTTTTTTTTTAAGTTTATGACAATGACCCAAAGTTGAGGCGACTGAAACAATATAATGTCAATAAAACAAGACATTGTCATTTAGCTCCACATTGCATTGCATCAGAGGTGTTTATTATTTAGCCTTCCCTCCTTAACATAAATGAAGTGGACAAAATAAAACACCTGTCAGTATAACGCAACACAACTCAACGGCACCACAAACTGCAGCCTTCAAAATGATGCATCAACATCTTGCTAAAATGGTTTCAACAAATATACTGACCATTATAACCTTCATAAAGGCAGGATTTGTTTTGACTACATTAGTTTAAACAAGGCGTGCTGTACCTCATAAATGTAACTTATAAATTAAGAATCCTTCATAGCCATAGTCGTCCTCTATTATTAATTCAGTTTAAGGCATTACGAACACAACGGTAGCGTACTTACAATTACAGTGCACAAATAATATTGACAAAATTAGATGGTTACATTGTGTGCAAACAGATAACCACACTTTGAAAGTTCACATGAAAGCACGCCTCTTCTCCGGTCTCCGGTTCTCAGGCGTAACATGCTCTTACCATCTTCTGTTAGTGCTGCATGATGTGGGTGCAACGAGCTGAGCAGAGTAGCAGCTTTATAATAAAGTTGGATGATGAGGCTGAAAATGCGCCTGCACTTACCAAACGGCCATGTGACAAGGCTGTAAAAATGTGTTATCTCTCCCTTTTAAATCCAGGATGCGGAAAAGATGTGGATATGAATCTGTGTAGAGCATTACAACTGAGATGCTGCTGCTCATATGTTGACTACATCACGACCAAAATACATGATATACTGTATGTCAAAAACTCTTTCTGTGTCAACAAATAAAGCATAAAAACTGCCATATGTCAGTCAGACAACAAGCTGTCAACATGCAAGAGTTGACATTTAATCCCCGCCTCCATTAAAAATAAGCACCTGGTTATACGTCAGTCAAAACATGCATGACGCACTAGCTGCCCTCATTGAAAACAGCTTGCTACAATTAAGGTCCATCTAGCTGTGAAAAACATCACATCCAGAGAAAGCTTTCTCACACACACACACACACACACACACACACACACCCACACCCACACCCACACATCACAGCCTGTCACATGCAGAGATTTGACAGAACCTCTCTATTCCCACAAAAAATATTAATTCATTCAGTTGCGAGACAGACGTTTTTGTGAATTCTGATTCATGAATGCTACAAGAGAAATATTAATTTCAGCTTTGTCAATACGCTTGCCACTAGTTACATCAATAATGTTTCTCATGAATGTTGTGTATGTCTGTTTTCCCTTTATTCCTTTTCAAACCTCTTATTCTCTTCTTAAATGATGTTCTCAGACATAGTGGACCTTGGCAACCCCCAATGAGCCTCTGTATTTATATACTTTAATATATATTTTGCAAATAATACATTTTAATGAAATTGGTTATCACGTTAGAAATGCTGTGTGTAAAAGCTCTAATGCTACTTATAATCACAACGAGTTTTATTGATCTGACATTTAATTATTGATTATACCACTCTACTAAAAGGCCACTGTCGATTACTGATTAATCAGTCATTGATGGTTTATCCCAGCATCTTCCTATGAGTGCCTAGTGGAAATCTAAAAACATATAGTTTATCATAAATATCTGCACAACAGTACTTTTTCATCCTTGAGAAGCATCCGCAACTTTCTCTCAGGCTGCACAGAGCCACAAAACTTAAACTTAAACTTAAAATTGAATATTAGGCCAACAGAAGATTTTTTGGGGAAGAATAACATAGTAGTAGTAGTAGAAGAACAAGCCCCATTACAATGTTAGGGTGGACATAGATAGCAATATTTCCCCATTTATTTACCGGTCCTGTCTGAGAGACTGAGATGAAATGACAAGAAGAGGCTCTGAGTAAGTCCATGTGAAGCTGTACAACTGGGGGTCAATACCAGGACTTAGAAAGAGGTGGGACACATATGTGTATTTAGTATTGTGTATAAATGCTCTTCACAGCTGCCATGCAAGAACAGTCATTTAACAAACTATGACTGAATTAGTTTTGTGTATATTTCATAACCATCAAGCTAAACTGAGGTTTCTGGACGTTCTCACTAGCTACATTTTCTTCTTTCTGTCTCTCAGGTTGAAACACCTCAAACCAGCAACAACTGGCTTTAAAGCAAAGCAATAATAGACTTAATAATGTCTTATTCATTCACAGTTCCCACTTTGTCACAGGTGAATCCATCACTAATGTGTTCACAAGACAGAGGTCTCCTCACTTAACAAAGAAGACAAACCCTCAGAGAGAGGTTGAGGCACTATGAAACATTCTCATTATTAAATCATTGTAAACATAAACACAACCAAATATTTCCTGCCTTGACAGCCAAAACAGATTAAATAGTACCACGGAGCTCCCGCTGACTGGCTTCTGTGTTGGTTTTCTATCAGAGAGGTTGTTGTGGATTGAAAACGAGTTTTATATATTACCCATCACCATCAAGGGAATGTCCATATATCCATACGTCTCATTTTACTGGGGTCTATAACAAATGCGTTTTCACAGCTGCTCGGCAGGCACATATTAGTAAATAATTACAGTATGACAGCAGAGAGCTTGGTTCCTCTCAGTTTAGGGAGAGGAGCTCTATGGCAAGGAGGACACCTATTGGTACCAATGTAATACCACAGCAGTGCAAAACTCAAACTCCAAAAGTCACTGACTACACATTCAAAATGAAACTGCTTACAGCATTATTGTCCTGTTATTGCAAGCACACCACAATGCATACATGGATACAGTAAACTTGAATTTGTGAGCCCTTAATGGTGCTCCTAAACAAAAACAGAACTTCTGCTTGAAAATCTGCCTCAGGCTTTATAATTACTAAGTCATGTACCTTATCTGAAGGCACCACGTCAAAAAAATGGTAGGCAATTTACTTTAGAATCATATTTTGTTGTATTTGTTGAAATACGTTTCCCATCCAGTCAGCAATAAAAAAATTGTAATCTGTGACCAAAAAAAGCAACTCTCGCTGTCGCAGGATACTTCTATTTTGCCTGTTGTACTACATGCAATACTATCAGATTGGTTTTGTGGCTCTGTGCAGCCTGAGAGAAAGTTGCGGATGCTTCTCAAGGATGAAAAAGTACTGTTGTGCAGATGTTTATGATAAACTATATGTTTTTAGATTTCCACTAGGCACTCTCATAGGAAGATGCTGGGATAAACCATCAATGACTGATTAATCAGTAATCGACAGTGGCCTTTTAGTAGAGTGGTATGATCAATAATTAAACATCAGATCAATAAAACTCATTGTGATTATAAGTAGCATTAGAGCTTTTACACACAGCATTTCTAACGTGATAACCAATTTCATCAAAATGTATTAATTGCTAAATATATATTAAAGTATATAAATACAGAGGCTCATTGGGGGTTGCCAAGGTCCACTATGTCTGAGAACATCATTTAAGAAGAGAATAAGAGGTTTGAAAAGGAATAAAGGGAAAACAGACATACACAACATTCATGAGAAACATTATTGATGTAACTAGTGGCAAGCGTATTGACAAAGCTGAAATTAATATTTCTCTTGTAGCATTCATGAATCAGAATTCACAAAAACGTCTGTCTCGCAACTGAATGAATTAATATTTTTTGTGGGAATAGAGAGGTTCTGTCAAATATCTGCATGTGACAGGCTGTGATGTGTGTGTGTGTGTGTGTGTGTGTGAAAGCTTTCTCTGGATGTGATGTTTTTCACAGCTAGATGGACCTTAATTGTAGCAAGCTGTTTTCAATGAGGGCAGCTAGTGCGTCATGCATGTTTTGACTGACGTATAACCAGGTGCTTATTTTTAATGGAGGCGGGGATTAAATGTCAACTCTTGCATGTTGACAGCTTGTTGTCTGACTGACATATGGCAGTTTTTATGCTTTATTTGTTGACACAGAAAGAGTTTTTGACATACAGTATATCATGTATTTTGGTCGTGATGTAGTCAACATATGAGCAGCAGCATCTCAGTTGTAATGCTCTACACAGATTCATATCCACATCTTTTCCGCATCCTGGATTTAAAAGGGAGAGATAACACATTTTTACAGCCTGTGTCAAATATAACAATGAATATAAAATCAGACTGTGAAAACCAGCAACAACTGGCTTTAAAGCAAGGCAATAATAGACATGTCTTATTCATTCACAGTTCCCACTGTGTCGCAGGTGAATCCATCACTGATGTGTTCCTCCCCGACACTCTCTCGTCCTCCAAAGTTCCCTACCTCAGCTTTAAGGAGCATAGGTGCTAATGTATAGTCCTTTCTGAAATTGGCCCAAAGCCAAGATCTAAACCCAGCAACGGGGCTCATGCAGCGCCTGCCAGATGTTACCTGTCCCAGCTCGGCTGCCTGCTGAAGAATCTCCACCTTCCTCTGACCACCTCGGCGGGCGTGGAAGGAGTTCCTCTGACTCTGGATCACTATCACCAAGTCAGACAATCCTGACAAAAACATGCACAGAAACGGTAGCGATGACAAATTACAAAACTCAGAGAGACATGATGATGCAAAAAAAACATTTGTGAAATACACTTATTTGGTTTATTGCCAGGTAAACCTCACAGTGATGACAAATGGTAACTGGACTGTACTTGTACTTTTCTAGTCTTCCGACATTCCGACATTCACCCATTCACCCGCTGTTGCCAGGGGCTACCATGCAAGGTGCCACCTGCCCATCAGGTCCCTAACTCGCCATTCAAACACCAGCTACGGGAGCAATTTGTGGTTTGTGTTTTGCCCAATTTACCAAAGAGCCACAGTCGCCTCTAAAAAGACGCAACGTCAGTGCCCCCGACCAAGAAACGGTACCACACATAACCACTCTTAAAACTACAACGTATCGTTTTTAAGCTTCAGTTTTCTTTTCTTTTTCTTTTTTTTATATGCAACAAATAATTGATTTGCTTTCCTGAACAGTGTGTCACTGACCAAAATAAAATCAGACCATCTGCATTAAAATCCCCCACTCACCAATAGAGCGGTGTGATGTGTGCTCCTGGGGCTCTGCGGCCTGCGGGGAGTCAAGAGGGATTCTCGTTAAGTCTGACACACTGCTGAGCCACATGATGAAGCATAATAACATCAAGAATCTAGGGGTGGCACTTACATGAGCACGGCCTGCACGTCTGTCTTCAGCAGAGGCACCTTGAGGAGGTGAGAAGGAACATTACATCATCAAAATGCATTCATTAGTTATGCTGACAGGAATAGCCAATTCATCTTTTAGTCGACGTGACTATGGATCAACGGGAAATCCATTTACGGCAGAAGTCGTACGTCAAGCAAAAAGGTTTGTTGGTTGTAAATAATTTAGAATAGTTTTTGTGCTCTGTGACTTTTCTGGCACTCTAAACTAATAGACACATGAACCAACAATGAAATAAGTAGCGCATTAATAAGCAAATATTTCTATGTCAAAATGATTGTCTTCACTTTAAACATTAGTGCAGCAAGTATAAACTATATGTTAATATAATAATGCATAAAAGGCACCACTTTGCCAACTTTTAACATCCTGACACATCTGTCGGATCAATGCATGTAATTGTGCAAGTACACGCCCAGCAGTAGCAGATTCAACGCAGTAGTCAAGTTATTTCTGCACCAACACCTCTTATCACTCTCAAAGAAATATAACTCAGACTTTGAAACCATGACCTCTTAAAGCAGAATTTTAAACCACAGCTATAGTTGCAACTACTCAGTATGTTGGGTTTGTTGTGGTTAAAATTTTCAACAAGTATAATGATGTGTAAGCATGTCAATCTATGCCAAGGGTTGAGATATGGATAGGAAATGGAATTGTGCCATTCTTTAAAGTCCATTAAAACAGTTATTTGAGACTGAATATAGCTGTACATTATGACAAGTTATCCTTCTGACTCTTCTGACAAAAACGTTTAAACTGGAAAACAATGAAGGCTAGAGATGTTGAATTTCTTCTAATCTAACCACCATCACTGCTTCTGAATGCTGTAATATTGAGGTGAGAAACAGACTGAACCATCACGTGCTTTGGAAAAATAAATTATCAACATTGAAAATGAAATGTCTTTAAGGATACCTTCCACTGTGGTACATATCTAGTTTCATTTATATATTTCCACCCATATCTGACAAAAGGCCTCAATTATAGCTGGAAAAGCACGAGTGTAACTAATAACATTAATGATTGAGAGCACCAGTAAATACAGCAATCACACATGTCATTAATTACTGTGCCTTTTTATATAAAAGGCAAAAAGGGTCGATAGCAATAACATGAACATCTATGACAATACTATGGATATGATATGCGTTTGTTAAAACATTTGATTATAAATCCAGGTTTAAAACAGGTTACACGTTTCTGGTTACACGTTTCTGTGTCACACCCCCACAGGTGTTTTCAATGCTTTACCTGATTAGACCTCTTCTCAGGACTCTGATGGCCTGTACAGACTGTGCTTGATTGACATCCCCCTCACATTAGATGTGTTGCTCCTGTTAGCTCAGGACAACCTGCACGTTAATCACTCATCAGCAATGTACATCAGAGTTTGGTGACGTATTAAACACCAAATCATAAATCTGAGCAGAGACCTAATTACCCTGTGGGGGCACATCATTGCTGGCTGACGATTATATTGATGGAAATGACCTGACATTTAAGTCATAATTCGTTCAAAAGAAAAAGGGACAATAATTCCACGGGGTTACAGACAAATTATAGGTTATTATCACTTAAAGCATGCTCTTTAACTTAATTTACAAGCATCTTCATAAAAGCTTCTGTTTAATTCTATCAGTGCATTATTCTACAGGAGGCATATTTGCAACTATAAAAAAATCTTTGGACATGAAATATTGCATGACCTTTTGCATTTTACCTTATCTGAAGGTAGGGCAGCGGGATTTGTTTGTACTTTTTAATGTTTTGATGCCATTTATTATCATGCTTGTAGGGCGCATCTGCTCTGCTCTCTCTGTGGGGCTGAGCTCCCCCACACACACACACACACACACACACACACACACACACACACACACACACACACACACACACACACACACACACACACACACACACACACACACACACACACACACACACACACACACACACACACACACACACACACACACACACACACACACACACACACACACACCTGTGGTGAAGGGAACCTGTTGAAATGGCTGTACCTGCAATACAATGTGTGAAAGTGAAAAGCCAATACTTTATCAATACCGTGAACATGTACAACCAAAGTAAAACTTCATTTAGCAAGCGCAGCATCAACGATGGACAAAATATTTTCTTTTTTTTAACTTCTCTGCCGGCTGAGACGAAGCAGCAGGTAGACAGAAGACAGGAGGATTAATTTATGATGTCTGTGTTCTTCATTCTTTATAAACTTCACCCAGAAATGTTATTTTATTTTTAGTTTCCAGTGAGATATTAATTACTTTATATTGTGACTTTGCTGTTGTAAACACAACAGTTGCTGCTCTAGAAACAATGTTGAGCTAGATCTAAATTATAAATAACTTCTGTTCTGAATTCATTTGTTTAAAAAAAATCGTATACATGTTTGTTTTAATATTCAGTCAATAAAAGAAGTACTGATAGGAGTAGTTGTACTACGATCCTAAATACAACTATCCCTACCTGTAGGCCACTGTAGCTCGGAAGGGGGGGCTGACCTGAGGGGTATTTAGTTGGTTGCAACGTCCCACAAACCACTAGATGCCACTACAACTTACACATTGTCCCTTTAAACACCCTCTTGTTTACAATAAGTCAATACATCAACTAGTTACTAGTAAGTTACATCCCCGTGCACTTTGAGTTTCAAAATAAAACAAAATACTCAATATTTATATAAACCAAGGACCACTGTCACTGACTAATAACTTTAGTTTTTTAGGAGTGAATACATATATTAATACATTTTACAAAATGGAATGCGCTCGATGTATTGTACGATGATAAACTAACCTCACGTTGAAGGCCAAATCGATCGACTTCCGGTATTTGTCAGCCTGCCTTACGCAGTGTAACCTGCTTAGTGCTAACGGTTTAGCTAACATTATCGGTCTCAGCAGGGCGTTGACCCCACTTACCAAGCCACAGAAGAATCACGGCGACCAGTTTGCATCCGGTCACCACCTTATGGTGTGACATGGTTCCCGTGTCGTCTGTTTTATGTTTGATATCGCCGTCTTTTCACGGCTAACTGGAGGAAATGGCTAGCGACATTCCCATACTGGCAGAGTCTGACTGCAGTGAATGTTGGTGCAGAGCTGCAGTGACCTCTAGCGGTCAGTGGTAGACTAGGTTCCTACCTGGACGGACAGAAGCAGGGTAATATGTGGTCCTGGTCATTCTGATATAATAAAATACATAATGTAAGTTAAACTAACAAATAGTGTTTTTCATGTGTAGCCACAGTAAATTGGCATAAAGTAGGACCGTTTTATTTATACACATCAGTTGTGGACCATCATTTATTAAGTACGATTTTAAAGGTAATGGATGTAATCATTGTTATTTTAAGATAAGTTAAGATAACCCTTTATTAGTCCCGCAGTCGGGACATTTACAGGATAACAGCAGCAATTATAACATTACACCGAGCAATTACCTCACTGCAGGTATTCGACAGCTAGAAGATAATTATTTTACAAATATGATAAATATATTATATATAAAAAATTATAATTAGATATTACACACACATATATATATATTACAAATGTAAATCTGTGTTGAATAGTCTTATACATGTAATGACTCATTTTACACCGTTGTACATCATTTTTACTTTAGTAAAGGATCAGAATGTCCTCCTATCACCATTTATGAACCCCATCTTCCACAATTAAAACAATTGTTCCGTGCAGGGCTTTTGATATGGCATACATTTGCCACATCTTAAAATGTTTTATTGAGCTGCTACAGAGCTCTTGCTGTCTTCGTCTGCCCACCACAGGGAGGAGAGGATAGCTAAAAGAAACAAAGCAAGAAATCTAAACAAGACTAAGACTTTATTAAACTATATAAATGGTGTTTTTGGAGATGATGATGTTTACAGGGCAGGTACAGTTTACAACCTCTGAGGAAGAGCTTCCTAGAAAAGAGGCTGAAATTATGATTTCTCTTCTAGGCCATGGAGACATGGTGGAGACATTCAGAAAAAAATGAGTCAACAGTCTCCCGACCACCGAGTCTAAATGTGGCTACACAGGTTAAACAGGCTGGTTGTGCTGTGAAACCACAGCTCTGAGTGTTCACATTTCTGTCCATATAAACTGAACTTTAGAAATCCAAAGGACAGAGCTGTGCTATAAGGAAGGTGAACATACTGTATGTGCAGAAGGACAGGCTGCTATTATTCACTTTAACACAAAGGTGTACTATCACCTCAAATAGTTATAGGCAGCAATAAAACTAGACCTGTCTGTGAGTTTGCTGAACCAAGGTATTGTTAATACACATGCTCCTCTAAAAGGTCTGAGCAAATGGATAATCATTGCACATGTTGTCTTTGCAATACAAAGCTTCACTCATCATGTTTTAAAATAGGTGTTCCGGCTGTTGTCATGTCTGATGTTGACGCTGGAATGCCACTTCTCATAAAGTCGTGCATTCCAGCATTATCTAAAAGTCTCAATAAATTGGAACAATACTTTTCAATCTGTTGGAATTTCTCATTTATTTTTATGTATAACTTTTTATTTATTTATTCATTTACTTTATTTGATCACTTGCCTATGCTATACATTATATAGCCCGCATGTAGGCCTATGTACTGTATGTAAAGTTGAGGCAACCAGTCATGAAATGAGCCGTTTTCCTTCAAAATAAAGTTACTTTAAGAAAAGACAAACATTACATACATTACTCCTCGATTAAAAGATTGATTGCTAACATCTGGACTATTAATCTCACATACTCTACATTTATAATAAAAATAGTCGACAAAAGCAGTACATCTTCACGTTTGAGAGGCAAGAGAGAATGGAAATGGCTGGTGTTCGTGCTTGTTAAATGACATAAACGATTATTTTGTCAACAAAGAAAACCGGAAGTGCTCTCGTGACAGCATGTCTGACTTTACAGAGGCTATTAAAGGACTTGAGACGAGCGGTGACACCAGGACTATCAGGAAACCGCCGCACAGCAACATGAGGGTGACAGAAGTGGACGAGTTCCTGAGAAATCCTCCGGCAGGGTTCTCCGTGGAGGTCCTCCACTCGGGTTACCGAGTCCACAGCAACCCGGACGACAGCCTGGTGCTCATCGATGACCTGAACTCCGCAAGACAGAGAATCATTTTCCAGAAGTCTCTGGGAAGGTGAGGTAGAATGACTGCATGGGACAATGCGCGGTATTTCATATATATTTATGTGCACGCACAAAAAAATCAACGACTCACAACTGATTTGTGTTTTTTTTTAACAGGAAGGTGAAAATGCACAATTTATGGGAGTACACCAGCATAAGAAATAGTCTTCTATCCAAGACGATCTATCTGCTGATGTCTGCCTACGAAGGGAACGTTTCTGGGACCAAAAAAAAGAAATCCAGAGGTAACTTAAACTGGTTAAACCATAACCCTAAAAACAACAACATCATTGTGAACACACTTTCTAAGTGGCGTGGGTAACTCATGCTGGCTTCCCAACTTGCAATGGGTGGAGTAGAGAAATAACAACGGCAGCACACTACTTTTGCCACATGACAACATGTTTTTTTTCCTGCAGTCTCCTCATTGTATTCACTCATGTTTTCCTCTTCGACCCTGGTTCAGTGCTGATGCAGTTTGTGGTGTCCATAGACTGCTGCGATCCGTTCGTCAAGTGGCAGCTGGAGAGAGGCCTGGACCAGGCCATCTCCTCTGTTGCTGGGGAAAGCTACAAAGTGGAAGTAAGAAGGGTTCAATGGTCTTTCTCTGACATTTATGCTTTATACGTATTGGCAAAACTCTTCATGAGTTACAGTTTTGTATTTTGGTATTGAATGTGACTTTTCCTTATATCAGATTGATTTGACTGAATCACTGGAAAGCTGGGCTGCAATAAACAGCCACCTCTTAACTGACAATCGGATGCCAGTCAAACCTGTTTGGAGAGACTTCTCCTTCACCCTCAAATACTATTCGGATGCATTCTTTGACTTTGCACACTGGTTTGGGCTCAGTAAAAGAAAATTTGATGTAAGTATCTCCTATTCTTCTTATTTTATATTGATGGTAACCTAAAAATTTTCTGTATTTGTCCACTTGTCTAACTTGTTTTCCTTCCTCAAATTTCTTACCATTAAAGTTGAGAGTGACGTGAGACCACAGTGGATGGAGAGCAAGACAAAATGGATTTGATCCACTAGTTTTTGATGTGGAGTCGGGGTCTGATTCCTCCAGAAAGTTTCTTTATCAACAGACGCATGGTTGTAAACTGCCAGGTGAAGAACCAGCTTACCTCTTAGGACTGCACTATCCTTATAATTGCTGTTTGGTTCAGAGGGTGGACAAGACTGACCAAAAAATTCTGAATGCAATGAAGATTATTTTTGAATATTTTGTGTCTATATTTTAATATTTTAAATGTAGGTGTTTTGGATTGTAAATATACTGCACTTTACTGTTGTATAAAGGGTCAAATAGTTGCTGCTGCAGAATAAAATGTTTATAGACTTTTAAACCAAATAATCAGCATTTGTTTTATAAGTTTTTATTTTTATCAAACACAATAAATGCTCTTTTACAAAAAACAAAAGAAAACCAGTGTCTTAATTCAGTACTCATCAGATGAAAGAAAAAATGTGTAGTTGCCATGATGTGGCTCACAACGCACTAAGGGATGAGGAGAAGAGCAGATGAAGCGCTGGTGATGGTTTCCACGTATTCCTTATAGTCGCTGCCGTAGTAGTACACCAGCAGGTAGTTGAAGATACCCACAATGCACATCAAGAACAGGAAGAAAAGGATGCGTTTTCCAAACTGGTATCCTGGGGTGCTACGAACAAATGGAGAAAAAGTATTGTTAGACCATGCTGCTACACACACACACACACACGCACACGCTCACATAACATATCACTTGTGTTCATTTACCTCTGAGAGGTTTGTCCCATGTATCCAATAAAGTACTTCTGCCTGGCAACAAGGTAGATGATCCCAGCAAAGGCAGCAGGAGCTTCAAATAGAAGATAGACAGAATTAAAAAAAACTGAATCCGATATTTAACCTCCATGCATTTTCTTGATACTGTATGTCGTCCACTTTGGGTTGAGGGCTTTGTTTCATGATTTGGCACAGACAATTTCCTCCAGTTAAGGGAAGTCTTAATGATACAATGATCAGCTGATGTGACTCACAAAGAATAGTCACACTTTTTGTTTATGGATTTATCTTGTCAGTAAAGTCCATTAAACTGTTGGCAGTGGGCACATGACAACTGAATGGTTCCTTTAATTTTGAAGGATTTTTCACTGCTGTGTATTGAATGAATGTTAATATGCATGTGTTGTTTGCTTTTTGTTTGATTGTATTTTTGTTTGTTATTTTCTTTGTTTGATTGATATAACATTTCTTTCATGATAAAATGGAAAACTTTATATATCTAACATATTGCACTTCCATTGTAGAACATGGACATTCAATAAAATAAATATATGCAAAACAAATCCATTGTTGAGCTTCAGAGAGTCTAAGTATCAGATGAAATACAATATAGTAGGTTTTATGAATTCCTCATGTCAATAAATTCTGCTAAGAGCCACCTGTCTTGGCCCATAATTTCTCTTGTTATATAAGGTCCACGAAGAGATGGTTTGCCCAGTTTCGTGGCCTGCACAGTTCTCTGACCTCAACACCTTCGAGATGAATTGGGACTCCAACTATGAGCTGGGCCCGATCGCCTCACATTAATGCCTGAAATATCTAATGCTCATGTGGCTGAATGGGAACAAATCCCTGCAGCCAGATTTTAAAATCTTACTGAAAGCCTTCTCTGAAGCTTGGTGGCTGTTACAGCTGCACATCAATGCACAAAGTTTTGCAATGAGCTGTTTGTGCGTTCCTGTCTCTACGTACGTTTGGCCATGTAGTGTAAATCTTGCTAATTTGATTTTGCTGCTTCTCAAACAAAGAAAAAAATGAGATCCACAGAATGATTCATAGTTTTAAACGTGTGTCCTCAGTTGAAGTGACTTTGTGTTGGTGTAATCTGTACAAAGGACAATAGTGTGTGGTATTCCTTTGTAATAACCGATTAATGATTACCTTGATTGAGACACAGACCGGCACACCACATCACTGCCAGGAAAGTGGGATATGAATCCATGCAATTACGGCTGGAAGGTGCATAAACAAGAGGTGTAATTAGCATTTCAGGAAGTCCCCGGCAATGAGAACCTATGAAGACATCTGCAAACTATTGCAGACAGCGTGGAGACAGATATTTGCTTAAGCCTCTGCTGATAAACAGGTTTGACACTGCATAGCAGAAGTGGCTGTAAAAACAGTGTGTGAGCTGTACAACACAGAGTATCTGTTGAGTGTTCCAAGAGCAGAGTGGAAACGGGAAGCCGTGGAAAATTGAGCCCACTCTCAGTTAGCTCGTGCTGGCTGTTGCAACACATTGCAATAATCATTACAATGTGTTGCAGAGTAATGTCAGAGCCTCAAACCTTTTCCAATATCACGCATGTCACGAGAGTTATCCAAAAAACATCATACCTCAGAACAGCTCTCACCATGTTTACAAGGTACCTTGAGATCAAACCACTGATTTGTGAAACTAAATATCTTTTTGGATTTACTGCATACTTTCACCCTTTTATACTTCTAAAAAAAAACCTCTAACAAGAGTTATTACAAAGACCAAACGGTTGCATCACATTGTAGAGGCTAACTTTTGAAATCATCACATAACCTACAAGAGAGGATGTTGCTCAGGTTTTCCATTTAAAAAACAGGAAGTGCATTGTTGCTCCTGGAATAATAGAGCGATGTGGACCAATAACTGAAATGTTGTGTCAGTTATAACTATTAGGTTTGAATTTCAAGTGTTAGCCTTGTGGTCAAAGCACACCTAAGTGTTATGCATGAAGCATTATAATCTGCAGTACTGCAATTTATTAGTATAGATTACTTTGTTGACTATATTTCTGAATAATTGATTAATCAAGTGACCTATAACATGTCAGAAATTTCCCAAAGCCCACTTATTCAGAGTATCCGATCAGTTAAGAACACAATCATCCTCAATTTACAGTGATAGAAAACTGTAAATTTGTAAACGTATCAGGTAGTTGAGGAATTGATTGTTTGATTTTTGAAAGGAGGAGTAGTCAGGTGATGTAACTTCACTTGGCAAACGTTTATTTGTCAAGTGGTTTTGCAACATGCCTAAAGATCACATGTTGAGAAACAAGTTTGCCTTTATGTTGGAAATGATTCCTTGATGAAAACAAAAGATCATTTTGAAATGTCAAACCCTAAGAGTATTAACAGTAATAAATAAAACTAAAATAAAACTTGAACACAGTGTGATGGTGTGAGTCATCGATTCCCAGAAATCATTCAAATGAGTTCTGGACCAGTTTTCTTCCTCTATATGGGAGTGTTCAGGCAAATGAGGGCTGCCTCTCAATTGAGGTTATATTCAGTGTAATGTAAAACCGCATAGAAAGGTAATGCGTGTTATAGGAGAAAAAAAGTTCAATAAAACAAATCCCATTGTTTTACTTGCATATGTTTCATTAGATTAACAGAAGAGCTGAGTGTGAACGGGTACTTACTTGGCACAACACACCCGTTCAAAACCAGATGTGGGGATATTTTGACAGTTGCCCTCCTTCTCTACCTTCAGGGCAAAGAATGCTTCAAACACACAGATCATTAACGTCATCACAACATCACTTTACTGAATAATAAACATCTTTGACTGCTGATTTAGAGTTTGAAAAACTATGATTGATGCTCCTTGCTTCTTCTCACCATTCTGAAGCACGCTGATGAGGGTGACGATGACCAGGAGGTAGATGTGTTCAACCACGACGCTGTACATGATGGCCGTTCACGATGGAGGAGCAGGTGGATGGAGAGGCTGAGCTTCTGTTTCACGTACAGAAGTGTGTCTTTGCAGTCAGCTTGAAAACATGAACTGATCAAAATAAACCTGATCTGTCTCTGGCATGATGTACTCCCCCATCCCACCTCCATCCCGTGTACACACACACACACACACACACACACACACACACACACACACACACACACAGACACACACACACACACACACACACGTTTGTGGTTTCCTCTTTATGTAAATGATGCTCTGGCTTAATACAGAGGGGCATAACAAACCTGTTACTTCCTCTGTGTTTTTGTGAGAGATTACACACACATGCACATCTATAAATTTGCATTGCAGGGACTGTGTATGTTTATGTTCTTTGAGGCTCTTTTATGAGCCTTTAGAAAGACCAATGCATTTGGGAATCTGTTCATATTATTTATTTGACAGGACAGATATACAAAGTTATTTTTCACAGCAAACATTTTGATGTACTAGAAAAATGCAGATGTTGTTTTCTTAATTCCACATATGCTCTTCCTTTCATGACAAGTCAAAACATTTTCTTCAGTAGTGGATTGAGGAAAGATATTTTACTTAAAAGCAGTAATACCACTCTGTGAAATGATTCCATTACAGGTAAAAGTTCATAACTTCACTGGAAGTGTTGGGTATAGGTTTATCATCATATTCTAAGAATTGATTATATATTTTGCATGACAATTCTTGGTCTTCAAACTACCGAGTGCATAGGCTGTATGAAGGTGGAGCGTTGTTCCATATTTAATAAATAAGAATTCATTCATATCAAAGAATATAACCAATTAAATTATTACTTATAAACCCCTAAATTAGTATAAAAGAATGATGCCGCTCAGCCTACATCATTAGATTAACTAACAGAAGATTCAATTGTGGACGCTGTTACAACCCGGCTCAGAGACCGCAACATGGATGGGAGACCAGACGAGCTAAAAAGGATAGATAGACATTTATTTAAAGAATAACACACCACAGGAGAGCAGTCAGCCAATCAAGGGAGCCTCCTCTGTCTTCAGGTGATGCCTTTTTATAGCAGCCTCCAGGCTCAGGTGTGGCTCATCAACTGATGAACAGCCTGAAAGACAAAACCTAGTGGAAGGTCCCCCCCCCCTCCATAAACTCAGTGTTCCCACCAGGAATACTGACTTGTTAACGCAAACTACATAGATTTCATATTTACAGATTTCTTACCGGTCTTCGTCCATCTCCCAGCCCGCCAATCAATCCACCGCCACCCAGCTCATTTTGGCTCAACATGTGGAGCAGAAGCAACTAAGAGTGAGAGCTGAGAAAGGAGGAAGGCCGAAGGGCGGAGAGATTACACTGCAATATGAAATGGCACCAGATTGAACAGCAAGGTTTCTCAGGAGGGCCAGTAAATGCATAGAGACGCCATGTTTGTAATAGGCAGTAATAAAAAGGCAAGTAATATAGTTTAATCTGAGTAATTTTTGTGAGCAGAGTTGTTGCTTAACGCACACACTGTTTCTTGAGTGAACGTCGAGCAGAGTATTTATGAAGAGACACAGAGTAAAGGTGTTTACCGTTTCTACCAGTCAATGGCAGTATATGTGTATTTAAACCATACTTTTAGCTATATTTACCTGTATCTTTGATCTAGTTTATTGATACAGATCCGGAATTTCTGGAACCCGTAGATTCCGTATGGAAATCTGACATTCTAGAATTGATTTTGGTTATTCCAGAACTTTGACATTCCAGAACGGAATCCGGACAGTCCGGAATTGAACAGTTATTGTTTATTTTCTCTGATATGTAATGTTTATGGTTTATTTGCAACCTAGTTATATACATCATGTATTTACTTGTTATATTTTTCTTCATGAAAGAGTGAGCATGTGTTGATCATGAGGCAATACATAATGACAATTAAAAAATGAAGAGACAGTTGCTTCCCATTTTTACCTTCATTACTATATAATCACTGGACCATCATCACTATTACTGTCATCCTCATTCAACATCTAACCGGTTCTGTTCTAACTCTTCTGTCAGTGTCTTCAACCCTCTGACAAAATCATATCATCATAATGTAGGCACTTAGATCTAAAGAATGATATAGCACTGTGTAGTTTGATCTCTGTGGTCGGAGTTGACTCCATGTGAAGTTACTGTTGAGTTGGAAAAAGTTTAAGTGTCAAGTGGTTTTGCAACATGCCTAAACATTACGTGTTTAGAAACAAGTTTGCCTTTAAGTTGGACATGATTCCTTAATGAAAACTTGGCATCATTTTGAAATGTCAAACCCCAAAGGCCAAATGTATTAGCAGTAATAACTTTAACACAGTGTGATGGTGTGAGTCATCGATTCCCAGCAAGCATTCAAATGAGCTCTGGGGCAGTTTTTATTTCACGTAAATGCTAATTAGTTTGTGTGAAGTGAGGCAGACACAGAAACAGAGAGAGAGTGAGAGAGAGAGAGAGAGGGAGAGAGGGAGAGAGGGAGAGAGGGAGAGTGGGTGTAAGAGTGTGGAACCTCCTGGAATATTAAACAACAGAGGTGTATTTTCTAGAAGGTTTTTAATGTATTTTCCGTCAAAACTTTATTTATCGTCATTGTAAAGTTGACTGACAGACGCCCCTTTGTCAAAAGACAAATGAGTGAATGTTGCATTTTGATCACAGAGATATAACACAACATCGCTAACGCCGCTTCTTGGTCATGTTCTCTGTATTTTCATTTTCATACATTGTTTTTCGGCAAATAATATTTTAGCAGCCTGTGACGCTTAACGCTGATTCTGATTAAGTAACAATATATTAATAGTAAAAATAGCTTGCTGTTTCTGTAAAACTGAGGAACAGGGCTAGAGGGTCCCTCAGGTTACATGTCGGTCACCAACACATTTACATCAGTAGGTCATGACCTTCATTAGCTAAGAGCAGTAGCTCACATGTGTTTTTTGGAGAGGACCTCACATTGCGCTCAATTTATCTTTAACTTTTGCCAGCTTAAATTAAGCATTGAATTACGTGCAAAAAAAATATATATATAAATAAATAATAAATAAATATATATCATATAATATAATATATATATATAAGGATGCGTTATATATATATATATATATATATATATATACATATATATATATATATATATATATATATATATATATATATATATCACACTTGGATGTAATGATAAATATACACATCACTTCCATAAAACCCTCTCATGCAGTGTTGCATGCACAGAGCAGAAGTCTTGTCCAATGAATGAGCTCATGGCTGATTTTACAAAGTTGAATAAACCACAAATAATTCAAGGATTTGAGGGTTAAGTTAGCAAAAATGTATCCAACTGTATACTAGATGTTGCAGAGTTTGTACGTTGAGTTGTCCTACTCTGTGTGTTGACATAAGCTCAGTTTCCACAGCAAAACTTGTATGTGCTCTATGTCCTCAGGAATGTGGCTGAAACAAAGCAATCTACGGTCATAAAACGTGATAGACAGCCTTCACGTCTATGTGTCATGTGTGACCCAAGTCCTTATCTAGTCTTATCTGCTCTGAGTGCGTCCAGACATATTGTAACTTGAGTGTTCAAACATTTAGTGACATCTCCGGTGGGTGTTCTCTACATATAAATATAAAGGAGAACAATATTTTCCTCTGAAATGTAGTAGAATCTAGTGTAAAATACAATAATCAAGTAAAGCACTCAATAAATGTTACCCTGTACCACGGTCTGCTGTGAAAAAGGTTTCTATTGTACAACTAACGTACAATAGAGCTAATAGAACTGTCTCAATGGCTTGGCCCACCAACAGTCACACAGCACCTGCATGTGCTTTTGAGTGGTAATGCAGCTGCTTTACCCCGCTGATGGTCTAGTTTTACTGAATTTTCTCCACAATTTTAATGTTGAAAAGCTGTACGAAATAATATTTTTTTCTATTGATAAAATCAATACCATTATAGCCACAATGTTCAGTTACAATTATTTATACAATGGAGTAATGAATGAATAAAGGATAAAGAAAAAAGAAAAAAAGAAAAATTCTCAAAATTAAATAATTTTTTCGAAAAAAAATGGTAAATAACAAACAGATAACTGTACTTTAAAACAAGTATACATGTAAACCGTACATGAATGCTGTGAAAACCAGACTAGATCTACAGGCGTATGCGTGTGTCTATGGTTTGTTTAAAAATACTAATAATCTTGAAGCACCAGTGTGTCCCATATGGTCTAGCGGTTAGGATTCCTGGTTTTCACCCAGGCGGCCCGGGTTCGACTCCCGGTATGGGAACATTCGTTTTTTCTATTGTGAAATAAAAGACTGTTGATGGGCGTGGTGAAGCCCATCAATCATTGTATTTAAAAATATTGACTTGAAATGCCACTAACTTTGCAACTAGTCCCGCTGGGTCCCTCAATCCATTAACGTTTGGGGATAGTTTAGGTAAAACAATACCACCTATTGGGTTACGATTATTTTAATTAGATTGTATAGGACTATGTACATTTCTGATAATCAACATGAAATGCAAGTTGTCCAATTACAGGACACCTATTTTCATGTTTGTTGACCAATACAGAAAATACATACAAAATTACACCAATACAGAAATTAGATATTAAACTTTGTCATTGTGCAATAATTATATTATCCTGTTTGGCTGCCAACAAGGAAAACGGAGATTTCAATAGCTTAATTTTCTTTTAGGTTTTCTCGATATTTAACACCATACTTCCAGATTTGGTTCTACTTTGTAATCTGAGCTGCATTGGTAACCAAACTTCCATTTTTACCATACAGATGTTTTTTCTTTAAATGAAAGTCTGCAATTCATTGTTTAAAATGTTAAACTGTTTTGTAATATCTTTCACATGGTATCACTGATTGCAACACATTATGGACGAGGTAACGCTTGTTTGATGTCTGATTGAATGTATCCTAAATGATGCTGAATTTTGTTCTTCTGTTCTTAAGCCAACTTTAATTTTACAAGTCTATTCATATTTCAGTTACAATACGTGCATCATTATCAGTGACAGTTTTGCTCATCCAGTACCTTGTAGTTTGTAATATGTGCAAATGTGTGGCTCACAAATAGAGAATCATATTGATTCCTTTACGAGGCTGAAACAAAACACTTTCATTAATTTCATAATGAAAACCAAACACTAGAGTCATCTAAAATTTTTATTAAATGACACGTAAAAAATAAATCATGTTCATGAAAATCTTCAAGTAAGTTGACAAGTACATAACAAAACAAGGCAAACAAACAGCTTTGGCTGTAAACACCATTGCTTCATACAACCCGATAACTAACAATATTTACAATGTGCCAGAGAATATTATGGTATACAAATGTCATCTATGGTTCAACCAACTCCACCTCTTAACATGCATTTGAACATTATTAACCCATCTAATTGAATACAACATAATAGATTTCCCTACTTTGCATCTTTATGTGGAACAGTTCCTTTTGCAACATTTTCCCCAAGAGACCAAAAGTGCAGGTTGATGTGATCTGTGCTCGGCGCTTGCAGACAAGCAACTCCTCCAGAGCTCAAACGAAAAGCTCAAGTGCATTAAGTGCCTCTGTCTCCATCTCAGTCGGTGCCTGAGCCACAGCCTGAGAGAGAAACTCCTCCAGGAAGTTTTCAGTGTTGGGTGCGTTTGTCTGGGTAACTGCACCGACCGCATTGACCCCACAGTCCACCTGGTCGGCTCCATCATGCCCGTTGGTGAGCATCTCGAGGAAGCCGGTGCTGTCTGGTGAAAGATTGCTCGCGGTCGTTGCCGGCGAAAGCAGATCCGAGAGGAAGTCGGCGCAGATGGAGCCGTCGTAGGTGCTGGAGGTGACCGTATTCGGGGAGCCCAGGTCAGTGCTGTCAGGGCGGCGGCTGGCCCCCCCCTGAAGGCCCAACATTTCATTCAGCTTTGCGAGCTTCTTTTTCTTTGCCTTCAGTTTCTTAATCAGCTTGTACCGGAGGGCGTCTGTGTCGCTGAGACCGGGAGGAAGCTTCGAGGACTGGCTGCTTTGTTTCTTTGGGTGGGATATTTCAGGAAGCCGCTTTGCTCCAGGCAAAGGAGGCAATGTACCAGACACCACTGCAGTGGTCTTCAGGGATGTCTGCTGGTTTGAAGGTATGGGTTGAAACGGCTTCGACTTGCCATTGAGAACAGCCGGACACAGGAGCACACTTCGGGCGTTTGAGCTCTTGGCACCGAATCCACCGTACATTTCCGCAGCTTTTAGCGGGAGACCGACACCGTCTTCTGTCTTGAGTTGTGGTTTTGGGAAGAATCCTGCAGGCTTCTGCGGTCTTCTCTCAGGCTCGGGCGTACAATGAGTGGGAGGAGTGGGCTTTACTTGTGCGACTGAGGTGGGTGTGTGGATGGGGTCAGATTTAGTAATTGCCTTGTGAACTTGGTTTAATGGGTGTTTGCTGAGCAGGAAGGACCAGCGGGCGTTCTGAGGTGGACCTTTCTGACCAGTGGACAGGGGGGAGGCATCCGTCAAGGACACAGGGGACGCTTGCTGAGCCTTTTTAACCATTTGTCTGCCAACTGGTTTGCCTCTGCCAACTGGTTTGCCTCTGCCAACTCTTTTACCCCGTCCTCTCCTACCTTCAGGCACAAACGTAGGATCACTAGACGAGCCATCCGCAGAATCAGACGAAGTAGCGGCGGGGAGCTCAACATCAGTGTCGTGGGACCTTTCACTGCCTATTACAGCGGAGGAGCTATCCGGGGTGGAGTCAAGTATTTCAATCCTGCTGGGAACACTCAACTCCTGAGTTTCCTTGTCGTTTAAAGGCTGCATTTCTGAATCAATTTTTTCAAGTGTGAGTGTAATGATGTCATTTTGGGAAAGGCCCTCGAAGGTGTCGAGCAGGGTCGTGGAACCTATTGATGTATCAACTTCGGGTGCAACCATTGTGTCCATGACATTGCTGCGGTCTTCAGACACAGAGAGTGCACCGATGATGTCGGTGACGTCGTGCGACATCAGAAAAGACTGATCGGGACCGCAGGAAAACAGTGTGTCTGCTGTTAAGTCTGTGTGCCTTTGACTGGGGTTCATCACATTTTTAGATGGGGGAGATTCAGCAAATGTGCTAGAGGGAGAACAGACACGAGGCTCTTTATCCTCCTTCCCCTCCCAGAAGACGACGTGCATCTCCTGAGCAGGAACCAAGAGCTTTTGATGGGTCTTGCACTCCGGATGTTTCATGTCGTCATATTCCAGCCATGATCCTGTGAGGAAGAGGTACGACAATACACGGTTAGAACTAAAAACACTAGTCTCACTGAGACCAACTATCTCTTTTAGAGGAGTTAAGGCAGCAGCACATGGGAAAGATCATGGATACGGCAGAACAGATTTTAGACTAAAACAGAATTAATAAAATAAGTAAATAATAATCATTAAAAAAACAGTTGCCTAACAAGCCACAGAGCACATGATCTATAAAGGACTGAGACAAGCCCGAAATGGCTGAAGTCCTCTGCACATTACCATTGCATGAATTGTCCAGCACAATGTGCTGTTGGCAAACTGCAATGCAGAGTAAAAATATCAACCTTCAAGCTTTGTTTGTACTCACGCTTGGTACCATAGCAGGAGTTTCAGAGTAAGAACGGAAACGTTTACACTTAATGCACTGCTGAATAAAGACAAAAACTACGATTGTAACCCATATTATGCCCGTAGACGGTAGGTGTAACTGCCAAAAAGCCACCACCACAATGATTTGGAGCGATTATAATTATCTGTGAACTCATATCTCATATTTATTGACTACTGTATTGCCTTTGTACACACCCTATTTTATATACATTATAATGAATATCCTGTAAACAATTTGATTGGGCTGCAAAATATTTACTCAAGATGAAGATTTAAGACCACTTGTTTCTGAAGCATTAAAAGCAATAATAAAGATTGTGATTTATCAGCTAACTATTTGTGACAAACACCTGGTTGCCAAGTGTGGTTTCACACCAATTGCAAAGTAGCTTTAAGATGGATTCAGAGAAGCAACAAAACATCTTGTTCTGATTCAGTTCAGTGCTCCATGTAGAAATACTGTGATAACTGCCATTATTTTAGAGCTAAATAGTCCAAAATAGATACAACTAAATACAATAAATGAGGTATAACCATGGAAGTCAGGCTGCCATTGCAAGCCTACATTTTAATTGTAGAAATATAGTTTCCACGTCACATCAGTGGAAAAAACAGAAAACCTACCATCAGAGTTACAAATCCAGGTGACAAAATGCTTGAGTTGATGGTTGTACTGTATGACGGTGGTGACCGAGTAGCGCTTCTCCTTGAAGGCGAAGGCGAATGTTCTGACATCGTTGTCTGGAAGCCCCTCGACGAAGTGCAGCGCAAACACTGGAGGCACACTAAACAAAACAAAGCAAAAGTCTGGTGAAACGGATGGAAAGGTTAAGGCCCAAGAAGGACGCTTAACATTTAATTGTGGACATTGCAAAATTACACATTCAACTTAGAATTTCAGACAATATCAAGTGTTGCGTAATCATTTGTTAGTTATTTCATGAGGGCCAACAATTAAAGTTAATGACTTCATGTTTGGAGTCGCTGTGAAAGCAAACGGTTTGTAATTTTATAACCTTACATCTGACTTTGTTGAGGAGAATCTGGCGACTAGGCGAAAGCTGCTTTGGTCATATATGAATTTAGTCGTCATACAATAGCTAATATTGTCTGTGCATCTTTATTCGAGATGAACAGATACCAAAACTGGATATCAATAGCGACTCAAAAAGCTGGATCCGTTAACAGTGACAAAAGGGCCCATAGATACATATACTTGAACGTAAAACCGTGGTCTGTTTTGACTAATTTGTTGCTGCATTAAAAAGGTTTACACTTTGTAATTTGGAAGACTTTTTACCAAATTACTGTTGAACAGCTTATTATTTCAATAAGAAATAAGAATTCAGAATATAATAAAAACCTTCATGAAGCACTTCTTTTCTTCAAACGAAGTGCTTAACATACCAAGAAACTGAAAAGCAGCAACACGTCTTGCATAAAAGCCTGTTTATAAAACTGTGTTTTTGTACAATGTACGTACGTGCGTTTTCATGGAGAAAGCACCATCACCTTTAATCTTGAGTTTGGAACAACCAACCACAAGAGCCGCGTTGTTATTACAGATTCAAGGCTGCCTTCTGGCTCATGAAGAGTTAAAAGATCAGCAATATAGCTCGGAGCTAGGTCGAGCTATATTCAGTACAATCCATTCTGAATCCAGGTAGCCAGTGGAGATATGCTAAGACTGGAGATGAGATAGATGATTTACTGAGGCAGGTAATGGGAGATGCAATAGTCTAAATGAGATGAAATTAAAATCAGCAGGAGATGAAAATGACTTGATATTTGACACATTTCTGAGCTGAGGCAAACAGAACGCCAACACTTTATTTTTCAAAGTCAGGCCTAATGTTGCCTTAAACATGAACGAATGATCCCAGTCTCCTCCACCAGTGAGGCATACAGCTTATTAATCAAACTAGTATTAGATCGGAACTCAGTATCGGCTAAACATCGGGACGGAGAAAGTCGGATCAGTGCATCCCTCGTTGACATAGTAATCAAATACACCCCCTGTGCTCCAGCTAATGGGGGTCCAGTTAATAAACGAAACTAAAATGAAAAATCACACCACAAAAATACAGTGGTCTTAATTTCCCATTGTTTTCTCACACACACACACACACACCTCTCCAGCTTCATCGTCCTCCTCTGATTCTTCTGGCAGCACATGTTGCACGGGGCCAAGTGGACTGCATCAAGGGGGCACCAATCAGGCAAAACATTTGTGAAGGTGGGGAGAGTTTTTATAACCCTGAGAAGTACAGTGAGAAATACATTTAGGATTTATACAGTTTCACAAAAGATCAGTGCATCAGAGAATAATGATATTTTCCGTACAACGTGGTTTTCACACATCAACTGAATATTAGTCGTAGTATCTGGGATATCCGCATTATAATGATCGCCGGTTGATCTTGTATCATCTACTCATTTGGATTGGGTATTTGTAATAACAGCCATCTGATTTGTATCTGATCATTTGATGTGTTCAACTCTTTCTCATCGATAAAGAAAGACTAACAGTGTCCCACTGAAACTGTCTGAACCATCTACTAAATCAGTGCTGAAATGCTTTGCCCCGTAGTCAATAATATACACTTTGTACAGCCATCCCAGTATCAAAGTGACTTGTGGGAGCATAATTTCCCGTCATATTACCAAAACATGACCATGCAGTGTTCTGTACAGACTTCAAATGGCTTTACTGGACGTTTTTCTCAATCAAACCTGTCGCTAATAACCTAAACTTAATAAAGTTTTAAGACAGTACTGGAGACCATTCACAATCACTTTTGGATAAATTAAACAAAGTGCAAAGAGATTGAAAAAAGGACACTTATTAACCCAGAATGTATACCAACTTGTCTTCAGTACATATATTCCCTTCTCCAAACAAACCTACGTGGGCCGTAATCCAATTACAATGTATTTGTGCCCAGCAACACTATTACCTTTCTTTCGTGGTGGTTTTGCATTCACTGCACTTGAACTCCCAGTGGAAGGTTGACTGGAAGAGAGGCTCCACCCACGAGTCCGACTGCAGCAGAAGCGGCATGGCAAATACCGGAGTTTCCCTCTGACCTGAAAAGCAGCACACGTGCGCAGCAGTTAGCGCATCGTCCCGGGTAAGAGTGCTGACAGCAGATGCAGGCATGTTCTCCACTTCACGGTCATTTAAAGGAACTTTATCTGTGGATGAGACATGGGCGGAATTACAGAGATCACGTGTGTCAGCACACCTGAAATGAATAGCGTGTCACCTGCCTGTATCTTAACTGTGTCTGCATTGTTTGCCCCCCTCACTATACCCGCCCATCCTTTTATATTTTCAGTCTGCAAACAGTGAAAGCCACCATGTTTTCTCACTTCCATTGAGCCAAGCAAAATCCAAGGTTTACATGTCCAAACCCATCACTAATGGTTTGATATGAAATCTTAGAATCTGAAGGGGGATTTGTGCAAAATATCTGAAGCAGGATACATCAAGGTGGTAAAAACCAACCAGCTTTTATTTAACCACAGACCACTCCTTTGCAACCTTCCTATGATCTCAGCCTTTGCGTGTTTACTTGCGTCCGTGTGTGCGGATGTGAGTGGGCTCTGTCCATGGCTCATCTGTATTCGCGTAAAATGGTTAGCCAATTGTGGGTTGTATTTATTCAATCACACAACACAGCAGTGGTCGTTGCAGACACACCTGGCAGAGATCTGCAGTTCGCCGAGTGCACCATTGAAGTGTTTGCTGTAATGTTTAGTAACATAGTGGCTTTAGGCAAAATGAAATCTAATATTGACGAATAGAAGGCTTGAGGGTTCCGGGGAGCGCCGTGTGAAAAGCATTTGCTCAAAGCTCTCCCTTGCTCACGGTAGCGTGGGCACATTTGCACATTGCCCCCCATTAGTGCTATATTTAATTCACATGGAAGTATTCACTTCTTTATATTGCTCAAAAGTTTATATTCATAAAATGTAACCCAAAAAGTAGCTATAACCAGAATTATGACGTAGCACTCAACAACCCACATTTCTTCTCTAGCCTTTTTTGTCACATATTATAAAAAAAATATTTTAAGTGTAACCTCAGATATGACACATCATTCAGAATACAATTATAAATTGATTCTCCATTTACAAACACTCAGATGTGGTCACATTGCTTTTTGGCTGACACAAGCTGGAAATGGTAAGGACATTGAAACCATGCAGGCTCACATGTTGAACTCATCTCAAGATTAAAAGATTATAATTGCATCTAGGTTGTGTTAATCAATTGAGATAGACAGTAGTTATGAATATCCAACAGCACGTTTCCATACTCGGCTTGGTTGAGTATGTTTTCACTGACTGAACTTACCTAATTTGCAATGCAGCTTGGGCTGCAGTAGTTTAAAGACTGACATCCTGAGACAGTGTAGGTCTGCATCAGCCTTTTGCAGCACATGATTTGGCACACCAACCGCACCATCTTAACAAACACACAAATGCATTGCATTATATTGTAAAGACAACACAAACATTATTCAGCTGTAAATGTGCTTTGAATGTGTTTTAGTCAATGGGACGTGTAATGTTTCACTGTTGACAGCATTATATCTGTGCCAGTCCAAAATATTTTAATTTTGAAGCCCATGTCAGGGTTAGTTCAGCCCAATCACACACAAAAAAGATTTACATTTCAAATGTAACCCTTGTGTAATCTAGCAATGCAGACTGTTTCAGTGTAATGTCCCCAGGTGTAGGTGTATCCACCTCTCAAACTTCTGCCACTATCCCAACAAAAAACACACTGTGATATTTCAATGGTCAATGTTTTTTTTATGCACAAACCCCTCAGTTTTATTGAGGTCACAGTAGATTTATCATGGATTAATATCTTAAAACCTGGACAACTCAATCCATAACAACTGGCAAGCTAAGCGGCATTAGTAGTCCAAGATGTGTGTATTTTACAAACAAGAACATTAGAAGCAAAGAGGAAATTAAATATGTCCAACTCTGATGATTGTACCACACAGACTTTTGAAATGCCATTACACTCAGGCATACTGTAGATCATCCGTGTAACTTACCTCTGCCAGTCTGTTGATGGACTTGGATGGAAGCACAAACGTCTTCATATCCTCTCATCAGCTGCCAGACAGATGACTGCTGAGGCTCATCTTTAGGTTTACACTTTCTCAAGCTCTGACAGTTTACCAAAGCAACAAGCAGCGAGTCCAGCCAACACAAGTTGTCGCTGTTCCTCCAAAAAGGTTGATTTTGAACAGATACAAGCTCCTCTGACTTCGTCAGCACGGCAGAGGACAAACCATCCATTTCTGACTCAGTGCTTCCTATGTCCTTACATGCGGTGATGTCGGCAGTCAGTGATTTCTGTTCCGTCTGCAACAATGGAGTATTGATTTCAGCTGAATAAATGTCCTCAGTTGTGGACAAGGACTGCTTGGGGTCCAGAATGCAGCATCTGCTCAGTACTCCATGAGGACTCTTCATTTGCCTGAAGTCATCCTCTGAGGCACAAGGAGCACCACGGTGAGGAGAGAGCACATCTTCATCCGCATCGGCGATCAACAAGGCTTCTGATGAGCACTGCAGGTGTCCAGCTGGTGTCAAGCATATAGGGGGAGCAAAACCATCTGCACAAGCAGACATCTCCGGTTCCTTGACCAGAACATCATCCTCATATTGTAGTGACTCCCATCCTGTTGTCGCTGCAAGTGGAGAATCCCTGTATCCATTCACCTTCCCCTCTTCTGTCTTGGGTGCTGCATGATGGCCATTATTGACAATGTTTACCGCACCATTCTCTGGGCTGACAAGTGCATCTGTAATACTCTGTGGCCCAAGACTGTCACTTGATCGCAAGCATTTGTGTACAGGTCTAATCAACTCTTCCTTTTCCAGTGCCAAGGCATTCTTTCTTTTGTTCCCAACAGTGGGCTCCACAGGAACCAAGCCTGCCAAAACATCCTCCAAGGAACGGCTGACCAGAGGGAAAAGGCACTATGTAGGAAAGGATACAGAAATGTTAACATGGCAGCTGGAAAGAAAGTCAATAACCATGGCTGGTCAAGTGGATGTGTGTGGCACTGGGACTAACCTGTGGGTTTGTGCAGAGGGTGATAGACTCCTGGAGGTTGATGCGATAAGAGCGCAGAGTATAGGTCAAGCCCTTTGAAGTACACCAGGGACAATACTCCAGTGAAGCAGCTCTTTCCTGAACCTTTTACAAAAGTTTTAAAAAAACAAAGTTAACAGAAACATGGTGTTAATTATGACCACAGACTTTGTTGAGTTGTTTCACTCATTTATAATTAAACCCAAGTTATCAAACAGTTTTACAGAACATACATACAAAAATACATCTTATTTTTCACCATTGGTGAACATGAAAGTTGAGCCTGCATAGATTTTCATCAGATGAATGTAGTAACTTCAGTGCCATATTTCAAGCATGTCTTTCAACTCTCCCCCACCTGTCATCAGCATTCATGTTGGTATCCTTCCAATCACATTTAAATACTTGTCTATACATTATAGCAGGGGTCACTAACAGACGGACTGCAGTCCGGACCCAGGACTTGTTCAGCGGTCCAGAAACACACTGATTAATTACATGCAATTTAAACCACATCACTTGATGCTACTCAGCCAAACAAATATGCGTATTCTGATAAGCATCGCTGCTCGAGTGAGATATACAGACGGAGAGACTGGAGGAGAGGCCGAGCAGAAACAAGTGGTTCAATAACAGATTTAGTCCCTGCACACACATTTTATGAGAATAATTTAATATTGTGGCTTTTTTGGTTGACATCACTATACACCTGAATTAACTCAATTTAAAAGCTATTTATTTATTTTTAAATGAAGTACTTTATTTAGTTAGCATGGCAAGTTAGACATTACTGTGATGTTCCGGACCTTTGCATGAGCAAATTTTCTCGAACTGGACCTTGCTGAACATTAGTTGAATAGCCCTGCATTATAGGAACAAAAAAAGTAGCATGGTTTGGTTGATTTACAAGTTGTTATACAAGTAAGAATAAGAACCACTGAAAGTAATTGTCAAGTTTGAGTGTTTTATCAAACCTGTAGATAATAGATATATTCTTTGTCATACACATTTCTCATAATACACACACACCCTTTGATTCCACACATGACGTGCTTAGAATCTGCCAAATACTTTCGCCTTTTACTACCAAAGATTTCCATTTGTGTTTTTTGGGGGGATTTGGATTGGTACTGCGCAGTCACAGTATTTCTTTCAAATACAATTCAGCTTTGCGCAAGTGACAAGAGTTAGAGGAAAACAAGAGCTCTACTGACTTTTCCCAAATACCCCACCAGTGGCGAGGCCAAAGCCCCCAAACCAGTGTCTTCGCCAGTCATTGGCAAACCACTGCTGCTCCTCTGGTCCACGGGTTTCCAGTACCATTCAAAAAATATTACCATGTCACTGCAACCTGGCTCACCTCCGGAGGAGCTGGGGAGAATAATACAGCAGCACACAGGGCAACGTTATAGACACATATGTAAGGGCACACGTGTGACCACCGGGTCGGCTACAGTATACTCTGCCACCTATGGTGAAGCACAGGGATATGTGTTTAACAATTAAAGTGTGTACTATATGACAGCGTTTTAATGTAAAAATGTAACGTTACAGCGCATGGCGCTGAGTTAAGAGGCTTCTACAAAGGCCAATACAGCAGATGCACTTTACTTTACTACAGAATCATGTAAGAAGATGCTTAATGGCGCGTTTATAATAAGTGGCTACTGCATTAGGGCTACGGAGACGTGGGCTGAAACCGGTCAAAGGTAATGTTAAGATAAACTCTACAGGTCTACATGCAAGACCGAAACTACCGGCCACTGCACTTGGCGGCTATCATGCTAACATATTAGCCTTAAACCAATCCTTCATTTCAGACTCCACAGTCTCGTTTTCTGTTACCGTGAATAAAAGTTGATACGTACCGATAGAAAATTTAAAGTATATTTGATATTATGATGCTGATCAGGGAAATCCATCCACAAATAACTGCATTTATGTTTAAATGCCTGCCTGCGTAGTAAGTCCATGTGCACCCTTTTGCCAGTTCGTGCAAGAAACGTTCGTTTTCCGGTCGGCAGCGGTTGTGCAGCACCGTTAGTCTTCCCCCCCTCGGACAGAACAAAGGTTCCGTAGACCCCCACTTGGTAGTGCAGGTAAACTGCAGTCGCCAGTGCTCAAATTATTGTTCATGTTGAGAAGGCACTATCTATGAAGCCGGGACTAATAATCAGTGCGATTACATGAACAAGTACGTAATAAAAGATACGGTGCATTTAATAACGTTATTCATGATCAAGGTAATTATTTGTATTTATTCATTGTCTTTAAAAGCATAATTTTAGAAGGTAAATATAAACCTGAATGCCATGTTTTTGAGAGTGAAATATAAAGTGCTTTTCTCAAAATGTTCAATTTGTATTCTAATTTTCAATAAACTTTTTAAAACATTGTAATTATTATTAATAGTAGTAGTAGTAGTAGTAGTAGTAGTAGTAGTAGTAGTAGCGATACAAATTTACATAATGGAATTTTTCTGTCTGATATTTCATATTTACTTATTAGTCACCTGAAATATTTCTATTTTGAAATACTAGCTTGCATACATGTCTCATTCATCGAGTCTTTTACTTATCTGTTTTTTTTAATAATTAAGGCTGATTTATTCATTTGAGAGGTAGAAGGATGAAGTTGATCAGGTGGGGTGGGGGGTTATATATGTCCCTCACTGTGGTTCTAAAATAGCTCCATCTCCTCCAACACACATATACTTACACAGACGTGCATACACCTCTCCCTCCACCCAGTCCCGCCTCTTGCATGTGGCATCCTCTCTTAAGCCCCTCCTGCATCTGCTGCTCTCCTGTCCTCTATTTTCCTCTTGATGACAAACATAATTTGCATATCTTTCCCTGGGAGCGCTCATTAGAATGCTTAAATCGGCCGCCTCCTAGCCTCATCAGCAGGCTATGCTTTCTGCCGTGGCATCTCCTGATGCAAAATGAGACAGCAGGCAGCATCACAGGCAGACATGTGGCTTGAGTCTGGGTTGTGATTGGCA
Organism: Cyclopterus lumpus; assembly: GCF_009769545.1. Classification (NCBI taxonomy): domain Eukaryota; kingdom Metazoa; phylum Chordata; class Actinopteri; order Perciformes; family Cyclopteridae; genus Cyclopterus; species Cyclopterus lumpus. The sequence continues at coordinate 12,713,393 of NC_046979.1, forward strand.
TTTAGAATCAGTTCACCCTTCCCTTTCTTAATTCAAGGATAAGGATACAACTCTGTCGGCCATTTTTCTTTGTTTCTATATTAGCTGCTAAGCAGATGCATATTTAATAGATGACCATTTACACATTAAATGCATGCAGAATAAATGAATCCGTTCTTAAGCATATGGTTATACTATTACCATCAGTACCATGATTACTTTTTTCAGGTCTTTGAAGTCAGATAATTGCATTAAATCCAATTTTGGTAGAATACAGAGTAATATCCAGAGAGATGTCTTTCACATTATTAACTCATCCTCCTGAAGTTTCTGCAGGCTGGCCTGTTAAAAGAACATCCTTTTGTCCTCTGTTTATATATAGTTGTACCTATATGGTGGCTCCCTTTATGTCACAAACACCATGTATTCTACCTACTTAAATGTAAATGTGAAATGTAAACAAAATACACATGCGCAATTCTTGAATTTATAACCCCTATAGTTATGTTCAGTAACACCAAGGGCATTGTATACAGATCAGATGACAGTGACACAATAAATGGGAACAACACTGATTAATTACATGCTAATCTTTGTCTGATGTTGGCACTAGAGCAAGCTCTCAGGGTCATCAAACTCATTACAGAAGTATTCTTTGAGAATAGCATGAATGTGTACATAAAATGACATTACTGTGTAACCTTATAATATGTGTTGTTGATCAGACAAACAAGCACATTTACAATTACAAGACATATCTTGAGTCAACAGCACAACAACATGTGTTTTTAGAGTGTTGTTGAATTTGTATCAGGTACGTATGAGAGGAAAACGGGTGTAAAAACTGTGAAACCTTGTGGGATAGTATATATATAGTATAGTATATAGAATATATAGAATAAAAAAATGGGACATAGTTGGCCTTAAGTAAAAAATATAATTTAATTTAAAAATCCATGCTTTAAGAGCTGCCATGGTCTGTTTATGCTAGGTGAGTAATACATTAAATTATCCCTATTGTCTTTTTCCAATACTTTGTAATTTAGGGCTTTAACCATTTAACTGCCCATAACAATGTGTCTGGGTTGGGAGTGCAAAGCCCATGATGAGGCTATCATAAGGACCTGTTGTTACATGGGACCTGCAATTAGAACGTTTGAATGTATTGCAAAACATACAAGCAAGCATTATTTCACTCAGTCTAATTAAAAATAAATACATCCTGTAGACCTAAATGATTGTAAAAATATTTCTTTCTAACTATAAACTAACTTGAACACACTATCATCTTTTAATCAGATACTGTATATGAAGCCTATAAAAATGAGGCCGAAAACTCATTGTGCAGAGACAAAGATCCTAGCAGGCCCCATTGAATGCCGTTATCAAGTTTTGATACCTGATGATACATTCTTATATGAACCTAATCAGGACTAAGCAAACAGCTTTCCTATAGCACTAAATAAGTGCCTGCTAAAAGTAATTATTATGTATACTTGTCGGAGAGACTAACAAAACACTGTGTGTCAGCGAGGTGACGTTTTCTCAAATGAAAATCACAGTGTAATTAAAAGGCAAAACATTAAGCATAATGCCATTGTGTTTTCATTAACTCGCAGCCAAATCCTTTATAATGTCATATCCAGTGCGTAACTGTGCCATATGGAATGAGCAAACGCGTATATTACCTTTAAAACGCGAATACGGGACGCGCACTTTATATGTTTTTTTAAGTAATAATTAACAAAAAAGCCCATGCATAGAGCAGAATGTACAATGGAGCTGGTTGATGAAGAGGGGGACAGTCCATCCGACACAATAGCACAACATTGCACAGCCGCCTCGTCCACTGATTACGAGCGCTCCACGTTGTCTCATTCATTTAACTTGCCTACTGTACACTGTGCTCAACGTAGTGAATTCAATACTATGGCAAACACACTACACTACTACCAGCTCCAGCATGCTGGGACGGGAATATTTTTGTATCCACGCGCTTCAGAAAACATCGGTGACGTTTCACAAAAGGCAGCCAATGGGTGATCGTCTTCTATTAGGACAATGAAAAGCCTGCGTCCAATAGGAGGAGCCCCAGACCGAGGGCTGGCCAATGGCGTGAGAGCCCCGCCGAGAGTAATGTTAGAGAGCTGGAGACTCAAGACACTGCGTATCGCCCGTGTTCCCTCACACACAGCCATTGCAGAGCATTGAGATCCAGCGATAGTCCCTTGGTAAGTATCACACACGAAAATTTGAAGTGTTCGTAATGATGATATCGACGATAACATGTCTAAATATCTTACTCATGTGTTTGCTATGATCGAGTACGAGGCCTCTTATTGCTCGCAGATGATTTTATTGCGGTGAAAGGTAAAAAAACCCAAGAAATATCGGCGCTAAGCAGGTACCGTTACATTACCCTGGCTGGGAGTGTAGCCCAGACGCTCTCTTAAAAAGGACGAAATTAATATTAATCTTGACGTTAAATCGACGAAAATCGTCGCTTTCGTTCAATACAAATAATTTGGTTTATTACGGTCATATCATTTTCACAAAATGGAATCAAAGCAAACGGAAGATATCGCGTAAAAATTGAGAACTGTCTAGCGGACAACACGGTTAACGACAATGGTAAAAAGCCTGGCCGTTGCGGTGCGTTGCGAAGATGAACGGCTGTCATGTGAAGGCTGAGGAGCGTGCGGGCTTCTTTTTTTTTGTTGTTCTTCTTTAAACCGAATCTTTAAAAAAAATATAAAAACATGAGAAAAAGAAAGACCGGCTCAAGACATACGCCGTCGTGTGTTTGTTCGCTGTAATTCGTCCGAGAAGACGTTGAAAGAATTACCTCACGATCTGCGCTCGTACTGTAATGGCTGACTGTATTCGCGTTGGAGGCGAAGCAGCGAGGCGAATGGGAAGCGAGCGACGAGAGGCGCAGTTCAGCTCAACTTTTTCTAACCGGGTTTTCTCGAGAAACAAACCGGCAACTATAAAATGTAACGACGGCAAATCGAAGATCGACCTTTCGTCGTTCCAACGACACCGTCGCGGGATTTTTCCGACGCTTTTGAGACGTTTTGATCGCGGGTTGAAGCGACGCGGCTGCGGCGGTCGCTCTGCCCTCTATCGCATGCAGTGCAATGGCTGTGCGCTGACACAAAGAGAAGGAGCCATATTCTCCATGTTAGTGGATGAAGACGAGCGGCCATTAGGAGCTCATAGGAACCCAGGCAGTAGCACAGCCCGCTCATAGACTCAGTGCAGTCCCAATGTATTACTATACAAACCGGCTCGTGCAATAGGAATCCATCGGGGAAATATTTTGTCAAGATCGCCGGCTTTCCAGACATATTTGTCACGTTGCAAAGCGAACTGAAGGGAGGGAGGAGACATTTGAGGGGGACTTTCTTTCATGAAGAAGGCATTCTCACAAAATGGAAGAAGAAATATTGCCGTCGTTGTTGACCTCCTTTTCCACAACGAAAGCCTATGCGCCATTACTACTCCGGTGGACACGGCGTAACCGGGAGTTACAGTAGTATTTGATAGGGGAACATGTACGGGGACATTTAAGCAGTTTTAAACATATTGACAAAAGCAGGAGAATCATTCCCAGAATGAGACAACATGAAGACTGGTTGTCAAATGACATTGGAGTGCAAGTTTGAAGTGTTGTATTTCCAATAAATACGCATTGTTGTCACATTTGTGTCTTTTTTTTTTGTTGGTGTCAAAGTTATTTATTGGTTTGAAAAACGTGAACGCGAATGAAACGGACGGTTTCCAGAAGGTTCTTCTGTTGTTGCACATGATATTTAAGAGGTCTATTTCTACGAAAACACGAGTCATTTTTGTCTTCGGTCCACTGTCAAAGTCCCGCGGAGGGCTGCGGTTCATATTGTGCACTTGGGGGAACTTTGGCACTTTGGCGTGACAGTCGATGGCATTGCTGCATTGAAAAAACATGTATTTATGGGTGTTTATGTCTTTTTAAAAAAAAATTTAATCCGGAGCGGTGGGAGTTGACCACGGTCCACGCCGCTCAGATCGCATCAATGTTTTAAATCCTTTTCGTCTGTTCGTCGGCTCTGGTTCAGCGGAATGTTTCAGCGGCTCTTTAACTTCGTGCCGTCTGACAGCAAGAGGGCGGGTCACCCAGCGCCATCTGTACGGGCACCGTCCCATTGTATTACACCAGTGGCACACTAGATGGCTATAACCTACCTACATATTGTTTTATTTGGAATTATGGTTTTAAAATTAAATTTATAAAAACATTTTTTTTTAAAAAATTTTTTTTTAGGTTTATAAAGCCTTTATGATATAAACATTGGTATATGATATGCACATTGGGCCATTCATCACAACACCCCCAGACAGTTGTCACTTAATCTTCTTTCCAAAGTAAACCTAGACCACTACAATGTAATATTTTAATTTTAATCAACACGTTTTATTTTTATTTTTAAGATACAGCCGTCAAGATGGTGAGAGAGCCAGGAAAGCCGAGGGGCAAGATGTCCTCCTATGCATATTTTGTCCAGACCTGCCGGGAGGAGCACAAGAAGAAACACCCCGAAGCATCTGTTAACTTTTCGGAGTTTTCCAAAAAGTGCTCTGAGCGATGGAAGGTAGGATTGATGGATGATGGTAGTCGGTTGCTTAAATTCCAAATTGTATTCTTGAGAATGGACTAATATGCCACTCCTAATTGGTGTGCATCAAGATAATTCAGGTTTAGGATGTTGGATAATTGTATGGGTCCTGAATAGTTGCACTCTGATGCCCACATTGTGTATTGAGTAAGATATTGCAGCCCCCCTGAAGAAGGAATACTTGTAATACTTGTGTACAACGGCTGTTGCCACAGACGGTACAATCAGCAAGCTACTTCTTTTTTTCAGACAATGTCTCTTAAGGAGAAGGGCAAATTTGAAGACCTTGCAAAACAGGACAAGGTCCGCTATGAGAGGGAGATGATGAGCTACGTTCCACCCAGGGGATCCAAGAAGAAGAAGTTCAAGGACCCTAACGCTCCCAAGAGACCCCCGTAAGTCAACACTTTATAGCGTCTTGAATAAGAAGACTGTCTCTTTCTGCAGAACAAATCAAGTCTTAATCCTGAGCAGTTAACTTATGTAGTAAAGACACACTATCAACCATTATTAGACTGTGTACATGACAAGCCCACTGTCTCTCCCCCCCCAGATCTGCCTTCTTCATCTTTTGCGCAGAGTATCGCCCGAAGGTGAAAGGCGAGACCCCTGGTCTCACCATCGGAGATGTGGCCAAGAGGCTGGGTGAGATGTGGAACGGTACCGCTTCAGAGGACAAGCAGCCCTTTGAGAAGAAGGCTGCTAAACTGAAGGAGAAGTATGAGAAGGTAAAGACCTCCGTCGTATTGATACACATTTTACAAAAGTTAATTCCCGTTGCGCCGCTCTCCCTTGAGAGCTTTGATGACAAATGTCTGGGCCTCGGCACACGTTTAATATCTCGCCATTCTTCCATCACAGGACGTCGCAGCATACCGCGCTAAGACCAAACCAGGCGCCGGCGGGGCAGCAGCAGCAGCAGCAACAACAGCAGCAACAACAACAACAGCAGGAAAAGCCCCGGCCAAGGTGGAGAAGAAGGTGGAAAACGACGATGACGACGATGACGACGACGAGGAAGACTTTGATGATGACGATGACGAGTAGATCGCGGGTGACATATGAAATGGTCATTCTTGTTTATAAAGCATTGAACCCCCTTGTACACACTTAACTGACTGAAAGAAAATATGTTAGTATCCATGGGGTAGAAAAAAACAACAAAAAGGCTGTGTATATCAGTTGTTTTTATGCTGTACAGTTTATTTTCTCCTTTTTGTATAGTTGACACAACGCAAGTATCGTGTCTGTATCTTTCTGCCAGTCTTATTTCTTTCAGTGATAGTTCCTAGACCACTATCCTGCCTGGTACAGCGTAAAGGGGTGGGCTTACAGTATTTAGCCTTGCTAGAGGTGCACAGCACATAAAAAAACGTTCTGAGTGTTTCTTCTTTCCCTTTTTCTTTCCTTTTCCTGTGTGTTTTAATTTTAAATGACATGTTATCAAAAATGAAATATCACAGTTGTTTTACTGATCTTTATGTAACACTGTAATAGCAAGAATAAGAAAAAGCAGCGTGTTTATTGTTGAAAGTTAATTGAAAATGGCTTCTGATGTCAATAAACTTTCTTTTTTTTAAATTATTTTGTAATGTGTGTGAGATGCCTTTTATAAGGTATTGCTAATTTCCCCTCAGGTTTCCTCCTCCCAAGATTAAATGTGTCTTTTGATGAGAACAGACTAATTAAAATGAAGATTAATACACAATTCCTCTGCATTTAATAACATGCCTCGTGCGTAACAGTAGTGGTGAGATAAACAGCAGCTTTATCAAACCACCATTTATTTTTTACACTGAAATATCAGCATTGACTAACTGAAAGCAAACAATTGAACATAACTGATTAATATCAAACAAGTTCATACAAATCATAATTCTCCTCAGTAAGACCAAAGAGTAGTTATTTCTGGTCTTTTGTGTTGACTCGCTTTGCTGTCTGCTCTGTAAAGTCAAATCTAGTTGATATAATGATGCCGGGAGGCAATTGAATAGAGTGAAACCATCTTACGACTGAAAAGCTGTTTATGTATCGTGTGTATTAGCCTACTGAGGATGCAAACAAGCATTACATTATTGAAGCGCCTTGGCCTGGTGGAGGGATACTGAAAGTTATAGCATGATTGCTCTGCATGTCTACATGCATCACTGACTGTTAATGTTTTATTTAGATACAGATGCTTCATCTGTCACGTACTCTGATCCAGGAAAAAGAATAAAAGGACCATTTATATAAGAAGGATTATGTGCTTTGAAAAAAACTGTCATAAGATTATGGTTGATGTGTACAAACCACCGCAGTCCAAGCCTTAAAAGGCACACACTCGCATACTGTACATTCTGGTGTCAACAACACAGCCACCCCCCATGGGGGAGAGCTTATTCAGACGGGGGTTACCAACCCTCAGCCTGAGCATAGAAATGAGCTGAGCAGCACCGGCGTGTCTCAGATATGTAGTGTAAATTAAAAGGATGTGTCTTCTTGCGTGCTGCATATCAGTTCGGTCGGAGCACCAATATCAGCCTTGGCCTACTCACTGAGCCTTGGTATCAAGTAGGCTCGAGGACAGGCAGACACAGGGCAGCAGCTGACCTCTGCACTACTCTGATAAAGCCCAGCCGGTCCCTGAAGGTGACACAGCCTCTTGCTATCCCTGATCCTTCTTCACGCTCACTGATGATGCTTGCTTTTTCCTGCTTAATGTGAGTCCGGCAGACGGTGAAATAACCTAAAGCCCCAACCTTGAGTCATATCATGGATGTGTTGTCTAGATGTGGAAAAACAGGAAAGCCGCGTGAACACTGGAGGCAAACATATACAATTACCAGACATGTGACAACTGCAAGCTGCTGCCAGTGCTGATTAATGTTTTCCCATTGTTACTGTGTGCAATGTGCAGTGCGGCCTGCCTACAGCCACAACAGATTGAGGGAGGCAGTTGTAATGGTGAACGTTGACGCTCACATCCACAGAATTGGCCAACGTGCTTTCATATGGCAGAGGATCAAGCAGAGAAAGGGGGAACTATGCTGGAACAGTTGCAGGGCCTCGTGGCTGCTGTCAGCTGTTGATCAGTGTCTGTGTAGGCCAGAAGTGCGCATACAGTATAGCAGGGTTAGCCACACAGCGCCACTGACGGCTCAAAGCCTGTTAATCCCAGCCACCTGGTGCCTACCGCGCACACTGCGTTCAACCGGTGGTCTCTGGTGACACCTAGTGGTCGCATTGTTGCAACTGCATGAGATCAGAGGCGTTTCCGAATTGTAGCCACTTTTCAATCCACATTTGACTTGAATGGAAGGTTAATATTCGGTCGTCAGGGAAAGAAGGATTGAGATATCTTACTTAAAACATAGAATGGAATTCTGGCACAACTTCCAGGGTAATTTGTTCTTTATGCTACGACAAGTGTTGCTGGAGTTTTGACCTCTTCATCTAAAAGAAGCAATATCACACTACACAAATAACCAATCACACCGATTTAGCTGATGTTTCAATCAGGACTTATGGTCTATCATCACTTCTAATAATTTTTTTCATCTAATTCCCCTTTAACTGTATCCCAAAAAGTGTTTCCCTGAACAGAATACATTTGTGTCTTCTGCAAATATAACAAACAACAACTATTGTGACATCTTACACATATTAATATAGAGTACAACGATATTTGGACCCAGCACTCGACCGAACCCTACAAGTGACTTTCATAAATTCTGAATCTAGATCACTGACTTGGTCGCAACCAGTATGCTACATTGAACCTCATATAAAATTGCCGCAAATATTCTTTGATTTATTTCCGAAACCCTTTTTTCGCCGAGATATATTGATATATTGATGAACCATGCATTTTATTACCACCTGGAGGAAAGCGTAAACTTTACAGTTCATGCACACAGTAACGGTCTTTATCCTGAATTATTGAATGTGGTGTGTTTTGATTTCATTGTCTTCCTCCTTAAATACAATTATGTTAAATAATTTGTTGTTATACTATACTATATATTTCTATATATTTAGTTGGTTCAGAATGATGAAGACGGCCGGAGACCAATTTGATTCAAAATTGGATGTATGCTCGAGAGGAGAATTTGGTTCCTTGGCAACTATAAGGTTCTTCCCAAATGATGGACAGATCTTTAGGCATCCTATTATCAAATGGCTTAAAAAAAGGTGCATGAAGCTGCTGTAAATGGGAAGAAAACAAATTTCTGCCCTAAATGTGGCTTCACCAATTCCTGTTTTTGTCTGCTGTCAAAGCCATTGTGTGTGTGTGTGTGACACTGAATGGACCTCTGCCACCGATTCAGCCTGACCTCCATCCTCCTTCATGTCGGCTTTCACTGACCAGCAGCAATTAGAAATACAGTTATCAATATAAAAGTCATGTGCACATGTCATTCTCTCCACCTGCCTGTCACCTGTCATTGCCAGTATGATCTAGTCCAGTGGTCCTCAAACTTTTTCACTGATGTACCCCCTGAGGAATAGCTTTTTCAGCCAAGTTCCCCCTGAAAAAAAGATGTAATACACAGCGCTGTGCCATTAGTGTCGGATTTAATATATATATATAAAATTCAGTTAATGAACATACACTTATATTGTATTACATATTTATTAAATAACTATTTTTAAAAGATTTTTTAATGGATGCTAATTTTAAATATATATATTTTTTAAATCTCAGTGAGTGCCTTCACGTACCCCCAGAGGTACACATATCCCCATTTGAGTATTGATTCTAGTCCACCACCTTTTCATTCAGAGGGTCACTACTAGATCAACATTATAACTATATTTTATAAGATGCTATTTATATTATGGTTATTACCAAACAAAAGAGATAATCCTATTCTTTTGTCCTGGTATCTGTACTTGTCACACATGTATTTATGGACTTATGAACTAAAAACATGTGATTGTTTTCTTCTAACAATATATTGTATCACAATTTAATTAATCCATGTATTAACAACTATAATATAGTTTAGGTTGCCACTAATTTAGCTCTCCTTAACAAGATACTTTTAAATCCAAGTTGAAATAAAAATGTAAATGTAAAAATGTAAGGTAAAAAGTATTTATTTTAAAATAATGTTTTAATTGTGAAGTAAAAGAAGAAGAACATGCAGCTGCCCTGCATTTCTGAAAACGTCATCATCAGTCTAATCTTCCCTCATGCTGGGTTTATTTTCCAATTTGGATATCTGGACTGGGAATTAGCTGCTCTGCTTCCCTTTTCCTTTACCCATCTAATCTTTTATGTTTTATGTTCCTCTTTCTTATATAACGTTTTCATGTGTCTTCTAATGATTTAGAAATATTTTGCTTGTGACAATCTAAGTGTTTGACTTATGCACAAGTTGATGCAGCTCTATTATTAGAAGATAAAATATTTTATGTTGAGAATTTGTCCGACAAAAGTCCATGACTGACATGGAATGCAACTTTTTATTTCACATACGTTTATTTTCCTTTCCCACAGGAACATGTGCATTACACAAAACTTAGTTTGACTCCCAGCTGAGACATTTGTCACTAAAATGCACAAAGGCTCAGCAGAGCATCGCTGTCTGAGACAAGATCAAAGCACGATGATGATCAGTCACCCCCGGACAAACCAGACCTGATCATAGCCATTTACTACACAGCAAATCAGTGGAAAAAAACATATTTCTCAACAGGCATTTTGCACATCGTAACCCGGCGTCTATCGAGGTTGTGTTCACTGAAGTGAGCATACAGCCTCTAGAGAAGACAGGCAGAAGGGCTTGCATGCATGTGCAAGACCAATGTAAACTTTAAAAAATATATATTAACACTATGTCTTCAGTGTGTGAAGTGGGTTGGCCACAAGCGGACAAAGAAGGAGGTGAAGAAAATGTGAAATATGTATTTTTCTACCCAATATTATTAAATATTTGCAATCCATATTACACTTTGTCAAATTACAGTTTTAGCGTGTTAGTTATTCATGTGATGTAAGTTAAGTCATTCACTTATTCTAGGTGTTGTATATATGAGTACAAATGAGTAAGCAGAACATCAGGATGGGACTCAATGGAAGTACAACCCATAAGCACACTGCACATGCACACACGACTACACAGACACCTCAACTGGGAACTTGCTGTTTGGGCAACTGTGGGTCAGTGGTTAGCAGGTCCATCTATCAATCAGGGGGTTGGTGGTTCAATCCCTGCCCTAGTTGATGTGCCCTTGAGCAAGACACCCAACCCTGAATTGTTCCCTGTAGCTGTGTCTACAGTGTATGAATGTAAGATGACTGTAAGTCGCTTTGGATAAAAGCGTCAGCTAAATTGTATGTAATGTGTTTTATCTGTCTTGTGGGAACATAAATCTAATTGCATAATCACTTTATTGAGACCGGATCTCTCTTGGGGAAAACAACCTTGGCATGATTCATGTTGTAAAGTGTAAATAACTGTATCACAGGATGTACACATTTTAAGATTAAGAGTAAACTGTCAGGATGTTAAAGTTAGTGTAAAGTTGCCTAATGGTGAGGTGTCTCTAGGTGTCCTAAAAACATCACCTTGTGTTTATTTGTGTGTGTGCCATCAATATTTCCAATTCAAGAAACATTTGAGTCATTCCTGCTGGCTGCTTCTGAAAGTCAACGCGATTCTGAGTGAGGGACCAATCAGGTGCATTTTCTGAGTACCAGCCCCCTTTTGCACCAATCACGTGAGTGCTGACCTCCTCGGGCCTGCAGCATGAGGGACAATGCTGTCTGAGTTGACTGACTTGAAAGAGAAACTATATTTTTTTATATTACAGTGTTTTGCATGAGAAATGATTTTGTAGATTTTTGCTGATCTGATCGAAGCATCAATTTAAAGATGGTCTCCACCACCGTTTCCCCCAAGCCGCACACTGTTAGACAACCTGTTCCTCCACTGGGTGATGCTGTTCCAAAGGACAAGGATCTTGTGTTTACCTACATCTACTAGTCAGAGTCACAGCCTTTCTGTGAATTATACAACCACCCCGTTAGAGTAATGTTACGTTCTTACTCATATTTTGTAAATATTAATTCAGAAGCAGCAGATAAGTTCACATATAAATGCTGTCGACATGTAAGGTGCAGCACTTCACAATGATATCCTTCAACGGGTGTAACCATTCCAGCATACTTAATCACTTTATGCCACAAAAAATGAAGAAAGTTGAACAAAGAAGTGGGAGACAAGTCAAATTGAGAAGCAAGTCCTTCTATGCCTGTCTGTGAATGTGAAAGACAGCGCTAGAGCACGTGTTTGCATGTTCTTGAGCTTGTTGCAAAAGCTTGAGTAGGAGGCTACACAAATGTTGAGTTCTTGTGAAATCAGATTTGTCATGCTGCACTCATGGTTGCTTATTATGAGTCATCTTGCATCTCTTATATATATGTGTGTGTGTGTGTGTGTCTTTTTTATGAGATTGTATTGGTGTTTTGGCAACGAATGTCGTGGTGTATGTGCTTGTATTTATACATGTTTGTATGAATTATGTGTGCAAACTGTATGTTGATTGTAGCCGGTACACAGGAGACAGAAGTGTGCCGTGTATTAAAAAAAACAGGCATTGGCAGAACGACAAAGAGAGTGATTAACACAACGTGGAACAACACCAACCATGATGTGTCTTCTGTTGAAGTAAAGTCAAATAAAAGCACCCTAATACAGAAGTGACTTACAAATGAGTTGCAGATGTGTCACCGTTCATAGGATAAAGGTGATCACTCAGACTGTTGAGTGGCAGTGGCCCTTGTCTTTAAGTGAAGGAGTGGACCCTATCGTGTCAGTGCTAATCATCAAATGTTCGCATACTTGTTTAAACCAAGATGGTGAACAGGGTAATTATTAAACCTGCATGTTAGCCTTCAGCTCTTTATCTGCAGTTTATTGTACAGCCGCACAGAGCCACTAGCATGGCTTTAGACTCATAGTCTTGTGAAACTTAAATTGTGAGAAATGTGCACATTTCAATTATCCAGAAAAAAAGAAGGATAAACAAAACAAAACATTTTAAACATCACGAAGTATGAATGTAAAAGCTCATTCTTTATGTCTAAAAATAGATGTGGCCTGGACTTTGGAAACAGATATTCTCTAATCAAATTGTTAAGTTAAGTTAGAAGTTAAGTATTAGAACTGGCCTCCCACGAAATACACTTTAAGTTGACAATGATTCATGTTGGATCAACAAACTAATAAAACAATCTGTTCGATGCATTCAAGTATTTTGTTATTGGTATGCCAATACTCACTCTCTGCTACATCTGATGGTGTATAATAAATGGTTGTTTCTTTCTGTATTTGTGTTTTTTACTCCATGGTCTTGCAATGTGCCTGTTCTTTTGCGTGTATCTAAGATCTCTCTATAGATCTGAGCTCTGAGCAAGGTTGTACTCCATTAGCCACAAATCAATTCCACCTCAGCACGCTTCAGTAGACATGGATTGATAGGTTTAGATGTGTACTGAGAAGTTGGCACAATAAAACATAAAATAAAACAGGCATTGCTTCCAGGATCAAATGCATCCTTGTGCTTCAAATCTGTCAAAGCACTACAAAATAAATAATATTTACTGGCAGGGTGTTATTTGTGTAGGTTTTCTGTTATATGCCAAGATTAATAGTGACAACGAAGCTGACATTTGATGATACACACTGTGAATATAATGGGGTTGCTGTGAAAAAGAAATGCGTTCTAACAGCAGTGTTAAACATCCGTTTATTGATCACTAATCAATACCTTTGGTCTGTTATATTCTCCACTGAGTCTCTCCATCAGTTTGTATTCTGTATGCGCGCTGCTGTTTCATTTTACAGACAAACAAATCAAGCTCAAGATGAAACTGAAATGTCAAAGGAGTTGCTCAGTATTATCCTAATTCAATATTGATAGACAAACCATTGAAGATTACATTAGCTGAAAGATGTGGAGGAAGAAAAGGAGGGAAGGAAACAGGATGTGGATAAAACTCAAACAGAAAAACAAGTATGAGTGCAACTAGTAACGAGCTGCCTCAATGTGTGGAACGTGGTGAGGCTGCAAATGCTGAATTAGACAATTAGGTCATCAACACATTACAGGTTTGATTACACGGATTATAATGCAATCAAAGAGCCAATATAAGAATATTTCCCAGTTGGAAATTGCAAATAAGGCATTTCTCTAGTTCAGACTGAACAAATAAGCCACCATGGGAACCAGGGCTAATGTTTTTATCTTTAGGTAAACGTATCACTTCTCTCTTGGGCAGCTGGGATTGTTTGCATAGACACTGCAACAAACCCTTTTTAATATGTGACTTTTCTATACAGAAAGTGTACAAGAAAAGCACATTTAGACCAGTTACCATTTATAGCACATAACAAAGTACCAACAAGACACTACCCCACTGTTTTGGTTGAGGGCCAACAATTCCACTAAAACATTGCCTTACAGACGTTACATCTACATTAATGCCTGTAACCCCCCCCCCCCCCCCCCCCCCCCAGGATTTCAAACTGGTTCAGCAGCAAAAACAGGTTGAAAAGATAAAGATAAATGCTAAAGCCGACAGATCACAGTAAAAATGAACCACCACTTTGGCGGGCGAGTCAGAAGACAAAGAAATAAATGAACAACCCTGTTCCTGTTAATCCGGGTCGGTGTGTCCATCACAAAGCAATAGCAGCATGCATGCCTTCAGCTTGAGTTGCTAGAGTAACACAGAAGTTAATAACGTGCTAATGTTCTCTGCTCGTGTTGCTCGACAGGTTGTTAAGGTAGGAACGCAACGTTTTAGAAACGCACACCTCCTTCCAACCTCTCCGGGTAACAAGTAGCACTGCTACAAAAACTTGTGTAAAAACCTGCCTGAAAATTAAGAAAATCTGGAACAATTGCACGAGAGTCTATGGAGCGGAGGCAGTTAGTTGTTGGAGCCGGGTTGTCGCTGGCCGATTGTTTTTGGTCTACTAACTTCATACCAGGCTTAGAAGCAGTGTTTCATTTGGCCTCCAGTTGAATATTTGAACGTCTGTTGTTTCTCTGAGCACAACCAGCATCAGGTTGCTCTTTGTAGATGTAAGGGATTTTGCTGCCCAGGGAAACCCAACTTTCCTCCAAGTTCACTGATGATGTGTTGAAACTTAACACAGTTCACGGTTTAGTTTTAAACCCTCCAAAGTGAGCTTGGAGGAAGATTGAGGATTTGGGCACTTTCACAAATTGGTTTTATTATCATTATTGGATTGGTTATCAGATAAAATAATCATACTGATTAATATTTACAACTTTTAAAAAATGCCGTTATTACTACTACAACAGTAAACCAATATTAAGGATACACTTGCAACGTAGTTTCACTATAGGGGTGAATACAATGACATGCACACCTTTACAATGCCATTACAATACATAGTCACGTAGGGAATCTTCTAATTTACATGAGGCACTTTGTAAAAGAATATAATGTGCCCAGCATCATGGCAAATCATAAAGTAGTCACAAAATGCTATCTATTAGTATTGTGTATATGGATAATTACTTTTTTGTGTGTCATTCAGGATGAAAACAATGCCAATGGAAAGTCAATAAGAATCTTTTTTTGTGGTTGACACACAAATTAAATGCTTCCCTGTGAAATTTCCGAACAAGTGACGACGTGTTAAAGATCGACAAAGCCCACTTATGGTGGGGGGGTAGACGGAGCCCACAAACACTTTCAACCATCAGACCGGTGTTCGACATTACGTGTCCCAACAATCGTGACGTTTTTCCTAAAGTGGTTTTGTTGCCTAAACCTTACTTTTGTTTTGTAATGTAATGTCATTCTGAAAAATAAGTTGTTTTCGTGGAATACGGAAAAAATGTGTGTGTCCGTACACAAAACCAATAGATTGCATTTCATAAACATTTGACAAACTGTCATGAGACTGTGTTGTATAATTTACTGAATAAAGGCATTGGTGTGAATGCATAATGTCAATTAGTGTGTGCACCTCGTGGAGTAATATTCAGGGGTGTTCCCTTAAATGATTTACAGCTGCTTGACTGGAACATTTCCTGCACTTTTTATTTCCTCGGTAATGAGGAAGCAATGATTTAATTCAGGGTCAACATAACATTTTTTAAGTCACTCTAGATAATCGTGCCTAATAAACTGTGTATGTGTGTGTATATTTTACATCACAGGTGTGTGGCTGAATGGAACTTCCCTTGTGTCACCCTTCAAATGATGTTCTTGACACTGTTTGTAAGCGAGGCTTGAAGTTGGTCGGACTTCTCTCTTTTTATTTTCATCTTTTGCAATCACTGCCATGAGCTGTGAATGTGATCATCTTCATTTCTGTTGTATCACAAAGTTACATGGTTATGGGACCAAAGGATAAACATTGAAGAAAACCAACCACAGTCGATACCGCCCAACAGTCCTCTTGTTTTTGTTTTGAGCTCTATGAGGACGACCGCTGCTATCTAATCACAGCTATTTTGTGACATGATAACTGCCTGACATCCACATAGCCATAATGCCAGTGCTGATAACACCACCTCACCCTCTACTTTATACCTGCCTACTCACCATGAGATAACCGAGGAACCGAGGAAGAACAAAAGAGGGGGAGGTGAAGAAGGAAGGGGAGGCTGATTCCGGTACACAGAAGTTGGTGGTGCCTAAAAATGTGTGCGTGCCAATAATATCTGACTACAACTACTGGCGTGGTAAGGGTTGAGACATTAATCACAACAATAACACCATAATTATGGCTCGAAGTCTGATAATTGTCACTGAAAATGCATACTAGCTTGACGGTGTCACAGTGATAACTGGATTTCTCCCTGATGTCATTTGCATTTTCTCAAAATCATTCTGTTTGTCTCTGCAGATAGAAAGAAAGAAAGAAAGAAAGACTGTGATATAACTAATAAATACAAATAAAAAATACATATGCATATTAATTTAAAAGAATCCCGTTTAATAATCTACTGCCATGCTAGAGTCTCTGTGAGGCTGCATTGGTCTTTGTAAAGAAAAAACAAATACGAAGTTGTGGTGAAATCGGCCCCAGCCCCCACGACCCTGAACAGGATATAAGGAGTTAATGATAATTGATGGATGGTGCAAGCAGCGCAAGCATTTGTGAGATTTTATGATAGCATCACCACCATGAATGTCAATAAAATGATAGTTTGTTCTCATAATTGTTGAAACAGCTCAGAGGATCTTCATCAGAATACATAATCTGGGAACCACGAATACCACAAAAATGTCATGGCAATATATCAAATAGTTGTTGACATATTTCCGTCTTATACGTATACAGAAACCGCTTTACGGGTTAAACAGGAGAGCCAGAGAGTTACTGTAATCTAGACTGAACAGAACATCCCTAGGACACACTAACACTAACAGTAAGAAACACACACACACACACACACACACAAACAATGCTCAGTAACTCCCACACACACTCAGGTAAACAGGTAGGGAACTAGAAGCATCTACTCTCTCAGGTGCAGGTGCACAGATACAAAATACAAGCATTGAGCATGTACTTTATTCCCCTTCTGTGGCAGACAGATGGCAAAAACATCAGATGATGACAGATAGTTTTTACAGCGGAGGGGGTGGGGGGGTCCTTATCTACAACGAGTATTCAAATGTTGTTTCTCTTCTAGTATGTCGTCAAACAAACCACTTACTGCACTCGACACTGGTTCAAAACACAAATGCAGTAACTGGAGATCTCAGATACAACTTGTATCTCAGATTTAGCCTCCAGAAAAAAAGGTCTATCTGAGGGCTCTCAGAACAAATCCCTGTATATATTTATCCCTGAGTGTGTTCGACAGGTAGGCAGATTAGAGGAGCACCCACCTCCTCCTGAGCCCTACAACAACAGTTCATTATGGATAAGCCCAGGCTTAGGCTGTCTACTGATAAATCTGAGCCAAATCCAACTCAGGTGTAGACTGATCCTGGGTAATAAAGGCAGCTCCCTGGGGGTTGGTGACATTGTACTAGAGCTACCAGTCACAGAAAAGACCTTGTTCATGAGAGCTGGTAATGACGATGACAGGACAGTATTTCAAATGCAGGCTATAGATGAATCTGAGGGCTCATTTACAGTTCAGTGCATTATAGGAGGTTGGACTCCTCTGATGGAGGTTCATGTACAAACACAATTTATTGCACTTTTGGCCATCCTGGGAGAGGGATCCCTCCTCCGTTGCTCTCCCTTAGGTTCCTTTTTTCCCAGTTGAAGGCTGGGAATGCTGGGAAGGTATGTTGTAAATATATTGGGCTATACAAATACAATTGAACTGTATTCAATTTAAATAAAGGTATATGAGTAATATGAATCAAGATGATACTGAAAAGATAATAAATGATGATGCTTGACCATTTTTTACTACAATATGTACATATACATATACACATGAAGCAAAATTAATACCATGAACAAGCGGTCAGCAACCTTTTTTATTTTCTTGTTACTCAGTATGCCATATCAACATTAAAGTTAAATTACATAAAAATGATACCTTCAACAAATCTGTAATTTTATTCCATCCATGTAAGCAAACGCGCTGCAACATTTAAGAAAATACATGTTGCACCCATAATGAGAATATTGCGATTATATATTTGAGCACTATACAAGAAAGCTGACATCCTTTTAAAATCATTTACATCTGGGTGGACAATATTAACCCTACCAAACATCCACCAATATTGTTGATCAGCAATAAACTTCAAAGTATCGGCGAAGGATGCAACAAGTACTAGCCAATCAAAGGCCGACTTTGGTGGGTCTCCGTGGAACAAACTACAGTATAACAAGCAGAGCAACTGGCACAAGCTGTAAGGGGTCATTTAATTGGCAATGTTATCATGCTAACTACTCACAACAACAACGCTGATGTTTAGCAGGTGTAACGTTCACCATCTGAAATGTCTTTGTTCGCTTGTTAATTCGCACTAAACACAAAGTGCAACTGAGGCTGACGGGAACGACGGGAATATGCTTTTAAACCAAATTACTGGATGAATTGAAAGTTGTGTGTGACGATGGCAAAAAAAGTCATGGAGTTATGAAAGTGATCACAATTCATCGTGATGAAAACAAATGTCATGACATCTATAGCGAGTAGAGACATCAATCATTTTACAGAAATAAATAGAATGATGAAAACCGATCACAGCAAGGCGTGTGAGTTATTTGAAGTTATTCAAATTATTTGGGTTATTGTATTGAGTTAAGATAAGATTGCACTTAAAACCCAAACTATCTGTGTAGTTGTAGACCACTCGAGGAAAGTGAGACATAGTTATAATTTGGGTGACTTTAAGGCTGCCAGTGTCAGAGACTGGTGGCCATAAGGGGCACAGGACGAGCAGGAAGGGGACATAAAACAATACAGTGGTTACGGTTATGCGGTTAATAATCCTTCACATCTCCTCTGGGAGAGCCAAACTGATCAGGGGATGTGAGGCGTTATGCCGGGTGTTTGCCTTGAGTCGCTGCTTTGCAACACCAACCTTTGCGCTTGCTGCAAGATCTCAGAGTAGCTGAATTTACTGGAGCATGTTAATAATCTGTGGGAAACATGGGGAGGCAGTGGCAGCAAAGCAGTGGGATGTTTCAGTACCGCGATGCTGAACATCGGTGTTTATGGAGCAGCGGTAACCACCACGTGTGCTGTGCACGCCGCCCTTCGAAGCCAAATAGCAGCAACTGTTTTGTAGTGACAGTGGAAACAGGAATAGATCAAAGTTCATCCTCGGCTCTGTCGGCGTGCAGGAGGATACCCTATACCGTTAAGCAACTTTAATCATGCCCTCTGACCTTTTCGAACACAAGAACTCCTTTTCTTGACCGTAGTTCTCCCGATGTTGCTCATGTGCACTACATGGCCGTGTGTGGTCTCAGCGACACAGCAGGCGCTCAGAGGGAAATCTAAATGAGAAGAGAGTCAAGAGGCTTTGAAGGATTATAGAGTTGTATTGTCTTCAAACTAAATGTAACGTGTATATTTGATCAGCAGACCTTAAAGAGAAGAACTGAGGGACAGTAGAGGTGACATGGTGGCTCCTATTACACAGACCTGCACCGTGGAACAAGTACACAGGAGGGAAACACACACAGTGTATAGATGCACACACTTGATCGAGATACATTTGGGTTTTGGTTGGAAGATATGAGATAATGATAGCATTTATGGAAAGATGACGTCAACTACATGTAGCTACTGTTGTGTTCTTGAACTGTCAAGATTTGTCTACATTTTTAACATTAATTCATGTTTTTCACATTCATATTCATGTGATCAAACGTTTGTCCCTAGCTGTCCCCAATTAACTGATCTGAACTAGTCTGGAATTTTACCCCGAGGAACGAATGAACACACACACACAAACACACGCACACACGCACACACGCGCACACACACACACACACACACACACCGCTCTACCCAGATGTATACAGTATATATTTAGAACGGGAATCAAAGGATATGTGTGTCGAGTAACTGATTCGTTGATTAATATAAAATGAGTCAACAACAATTTCGATAACCAATTTATGGTTTATGTTATTTATTAAGCTTCTCAATTTGCTTTTACATTCTTCTGTTTCATATTCATTTTCTTTGGTTTAAGACTGTTGGTCAAAAACAAACAAAACAAACAATTTGAAAATCATACAATTACCTTAATTTTGAACACACAGTTAACAAAAACAGATTCACACCTTGTGTGTGTTTGTGCAGGCATACATACGCTTTTATGTGTGTGTGTTTGTGAGAGTGTGGGTCAGACTCACTACCCCCTCTCCACTCTCCCTTTATGGTGGGGAGATTAGGTAGTTAATCCTGTAGATCTCAGAGAAAAGCCACTCCTGATGCCACAATGGATTTAACTCAGTCCACCAGAGAGAGGACAGACCTGCTGCCGATACGCATCTCAACCTCTGACGGAATCAGGGCCCACACACACACACACACACACGCACACGCTCACACACAAGGCGGAGCACTTCACCAAGGACAGGATATTATATTACATATGTATTAGATGCATGCTATAAATAATATCACAACCTTATTAAACTTAAGATAATGCCTACTGTATACTGTATACTGTATCTATTCCATGAAATACCTACTATATTGTATGAATAATATATCTATCCAGTAAAAACAGTTATTCACCTAAATAAAAGTCTCTCAGGCTGTTTAACAAAGGCCATTATTGCTCCGCTGGACATTCTTCACCCTCCATGACAGCACATGTAATCCTGGACACTGATTTGCTTATTTATTGATTAAGTCATTAAACAGGGGTGAACAGCCTTTTCCCCTTGTATTATCCTTCAAGCAACTGATCACATCCAATGGACCAACTGTCACCATGCATGACTGCAAATACTAGTGAAAACAGTCCCTTTTGCTTGCTACTAGCAGTGCTGTTCTGCTGAGCCTGATCTTTAACCTTTCCAGATGTGACAGGCAGTTTAGAGTTGTCTTAGTGGTCAATAAAGTATCATGTTGCTAATAGTTAGAAAAGTCTTGATTATGACTTTTCTACAGCCACAAAAAAAGACACTTGTGTTTGGATCAGCGTATAAACATTACCAACAGTCTGTCATGACTTTCTTATTTTCTCAGAAATGAATTGATTATCCCACCCTTTCACTTCTCTGAGCCTCTTTTTTACAAGAACAAAACACCCTCTCCGTGCTAGTTTTTGAGGGGTTTGTGTGCGTGTGTGTGCAGTCTTTCTTCCACCTAAGCTGCCCTCTCTCCCACTCATGCTCCCACTATTTACAGCACTCTCTTTCCTGTTCAACCACCCATCTGGGGACTGCCGCCATGTTCTTAAAGGGGCTGCATCAACCAGCACGTTGAGAAACACTAAACCCGGATATAAAGTAATTCTGACTTCAAAATAAAACGCCGTAACATCTAAATACACCTACAACACGGTGACATATATCAACATTGTTTTGTGAATTTTGCAATAAATAAAATGTTCATTTATAAATGTATTATGTCTCTATGTTATGGGTAGTTGTTAAGTCAACCTTGACCACCTATAACATTAAATACAGCTTACATTTTAATTCATCAATGATAATGATTAAATAATACGATAATGTAACACTGACAGGGCATCTATTCACGCTTAAACTTTTCATACTTTATTTCTGTACTTTTACTTATGTAATTACAATTTTAGATTAGGGCTTTTACTTGTAATGTTGTCACAACCTGGGCGCTTGAGCCATGACATACATGGGAGACCCGCATGTCAATGGTTTATCAAAAGTAATTTAGTATTTTGCACTTTGCTCGCTTTGTTGACAAAGAAAATGCTGATTTAAGATGATTTGATCATCTGAAGAATCTAACAGCTGATACATATTTTACTTTTGAGGATGCAGAGTTGGATGAATGAAACCCCATTTGACCCAACCTTACACCTCTTCTATGTATGTGTCCCTGCTTTTAGAACAGTGCTATGGAGTAAGAGTATCAATGATACAAAAACCTAGCTAGAGTCCCTACTTTTCTGGTATTTTTAACCATTATTGGAAGCATGCCAATTTCATCATATTTAGGCTGATATATTTCCATGTAAATACACATAAATGCAGGAAGTAACATTCTTTATATATATATATATATATATATATATATATATATATATATATATATATATATATATATTTGGATGAACACTGTATTGTATCATACCTCCAGCTATTTATTCTGTATATTGCTATTGCCATAACTTGTACCACAATATATTGTTGCCTACTGCAACAGCTGCACTTATTCACATTGTCCACACTATAAAGGTAATCTATTATGGCATATTCTATCTCACTGTTCATACTGTCCACACTGTACTTCTTAAGGTATTCATATCTCCCTGTTAATTTGTATTCCATATAAGCCCATTCTATTTATTCTTTGCTCTTTCTGGCTTTTTGCACTTGTAGTCAGTGGGCATACTTGTACTCTGTGCAGTTTGTGTAATGATCCTTGTAATAAAGTAACATAATCACCGACAAGTTAAAAAAAAGGGCATAAACTGCACATGAAGAATGGAAGCAGTTTTATTTTATAAATGAACATCCGGAAGTCACATGTCTGTTTCCATTGCTGCATTGACGGTAGTTTTGAAAGGCAGGCTGACAGCTGAACGGGTCGTAAAGGGACGCAGTCTGTAACATTTGGTCCACAACAATCACAACAAACTCAAGAGAAGCACCGACAGCTTTCGCCGCGTCTTCCGGACCAACCCGCGGAAGTGTTTAAGTTCACCAGAGGACGGTCACCGGTAACCTTGCGGATATTTCTTGCTCTTTTCCACCAAGAGAGAACAAGATCCGTGTCCGGATGTGCCAGCAGTGTTGGGTTTTTTCGCATGGCGTAGGCACCTTTTTCTAAAGCAGGATACTCTTGGTGTGCGGAGGGTCGGAGGAGGCCCCTCGGGTCGACGCTGTGTGTCCCGCTAACATTAACCTCACCTGCAAATGTCCCAATTAGTGTGGGGAATGATCAACGGAATGGTTGTGCAATAGAGAGGAAGAAGCGTCGCAGAACATCCCGGCTCCCTCACTTGTGCGCCTGTGGAGAGAGAGAGAGGGAGAGAGAGAGAGAGATAGAGAGAGCTAGAGAGAGAGAGAGCTAGAGAGAGTCACCAGGATTACGTTGCGTTTGTGTTTCCTGCTCGGAAGCACCGACAACGACGTTTGTTTGAGCTCTTTGCTCCTTGGTTCCTTGTCCTGTGTGTGTTTGTGAGTGTGAGAGTGTGTGTGTGTGTGTGTGTGTGTGAGAGAGAGAGAGAGGACACCTCCGAGGATCGGGAGAACCTTCACGATGACGGGAAGCACCCCGGCGGACATGGTGAGTGCATTTCCCCCTTCACCATTTACATCCATGCTTTTCCTCCAGGGGGTTGAGAGTGTTCTTCACGCGCTACTTCTGGGTTTATTTATCTGATTGGAGAACATCGCTGTCTCGACCCAGTGTGACTTATTGATTATGAAATATGACATCGTAGTGGGTTTTAAAGTGGGGTTTGTGGAGCTACAGTGCAACTTTATTATTATCAGAGTTTGCAAGTTCCTTAATTTCCTTAACTTAAACTTGTCCATCCCTTTATTCTTTGCTGCATGTTTGAACTGTATGTATGTGTATTGTATGAAGGATGTTCCTATAGTTCCAGGTAGCCATTGGCTCCCATTGATTTCCCTCCAGTATGAAACTCTAAGCACACTACCGCCACATCTTTATGTTCTGTAATCTATCGGTGAACACCAAGTCTGCATTAATATCTGAGTGTCGCGTCACTTTGATGCCAGACATTTAATTCCTGGTGACATTCCTGGAACGTTTTCTACCAGGAAGTTAGTTAATTAATGGAAGTCTGACTAAATAAATGCAGACTTGGTGTTCATTAGAGGTAAAACGGTGATATTATAAAATAATAAGTTAAATGGGTAGATGTACGGCTAGTTTTGATCACTGAGTGACATTAGCTGGTTCCAGCTTTTGAAATGTGAGGATTTGCTGATATCTCTGTTTTTATATGAACTATATATTTAACACATTTGTTTTCAGACACTTTAAGATGTCAACATGAGCTTTGGGAAATAGTCATGGGCTTCTGCCAGTATTTTCAAATAATTGATGGACTGAGCAATTGGAAAAGTAATGGACAATAATATCAGCAATAAGAAATAAAGTTAGTGCCCTGATGCTCACTGCGATGGATTACTAAACTCCCGTGAACCTCCAGCATCTCAGAAAGCCAGACAGGAAAGCCGTTGAGCAGAAGGCGAGCTGCTCTTCTGCTGGTCTGAAGTGCACGTACACAGTAATTGCATTGCTTACTACAACCCCATTATGTCACACCCACTGATGTAGTGGTGCTTTTAAAGGAGGCTCAACTATGACTGTCTGTGGTCACCGTCAGGTGACTTTATCAGCTTAATCCCACCCTGCCCTCTCAGGACACTATCCTTTTATAATGTATTTTAGCTCACTGACTGTGGTGCGTGTTGTGAACTCTCATCATAAAGATTTATGTCAGCAGCTCGTGGGCAAGCTATTCCACAAATTAAAAGGCGTCTAAAATGAATTTAATTTGGCTCAGCCAGTCTTAGGCGTGATATTTCCCCTCTGTCCGTCATCGTTGCTGCTAGTGCGCTCCAAGAATAATTCCAGGTCTATGTATAGAAAGGATAAACCACGTAATGTGCCCCTCCACGCAGAGATCAGCTAACCCAGCTGTGCCTGTACTCCTGCGTCCAAGTCTCTGATCCCCTGGACAGCAGGTCCATTATGTTGTTGGGATAATACTGTGTGGAAGGTAGAGGTGAGCCGGCCTCTACTTATACAATATGTGATCCAGTTCAGCACATCACAAAGAATTTCCGTGGACAAATTCATGAGTTGAATCTTTCATCCCCTGACCTCTCATGACTGGTAGCTAAATCTAAAAAAAAAAGGTTTACAGAAGGTCTCTTGTAACGTCAATATCTGTGAGGCTTTGTATTATGACCTTTAGTCACAGTGTTATGGGTCAGTTTATAGACCGTATGGTGTTTTTCTTGCATATTATAAAATGATAATTCAGATAACTTTGATAGACGCCTCCAGTCAGGCTGCTGAAGTGTCTTTAAGCAACACACGGATTCCCTGCCAGCTGCTTTATAGCTCAGCCTTTTGCTGTGAGAATTTCCCTGTGGGGGGAAGTATCACATTATTATCGCATCATTTATCGTCAGTGTCAGGCATAAAGTTCAATGAGAAAGTAATAATATTTCCAACTGCCAACTCCCAAGCATTGTTTTATATGGTTTAAAAAAAGATTCCTGCCAGATATGCTGTCTTCAGGCTCATGTTATTAACATGCATGCAGAAGAAACATAGAGGTCAAACTCTGCACACAAGGAAGACATTTCAGGATTACTGCCAGTGAAAATCTTCAGAGCATCGCTTCCTTTTGTGGTTTTGCTCAATCTATACATCGAACTAGCTCCTTCCCCAAGGAAATATGCATTTAACTCGTACTACGTTGTTGAAATCGGCAGCAGATGCACTCTTCGTTTTCCCCATCAACTCTCACTCAGTCTGGGGAATGAGCAAGTGTTCACACACACAGGCACACTTATAAAGGCTGTGTAGAGTGGCAGCGAGAGTAGGAGGAGAGGCGATTGCCAAACATTGTGGGTGAATGAATTTGAGAGAAAGGAGAAGGAACAGTCATGCCTCTTGAGAATGGAGGATGGGATTCTTTTTCTTCTCCTGTCCTGAAAAAGAGGAACGGTGGAGGGATAGAAAGAGTGAAGGATGGGGAGGGGGCTAATTGCCTCGCTCCGGGTGGACCTCAGGAGTGCTGACAGGGCTGAAACGGTTCCCATGGCAACAGTGGGACGCTTTGATCTGAAGTCTGGATGCCCGTGTGAGCGTGTGGAAGGGTTGGGCCACGGTGTACTGCAGCTATGTGTGCAACAACAAGCTGACAAGCTAGTAGTCCAGGAGCAGGAGAAGAATAACGCACCTCAGATAAGACCCGCTGAATGAATACACTCCAGAAAAAGACTTGAGAGAGTGAATTTCAAACATTACCGCTTTCGATATGTCCCGGCGCAGCAGACGAGACGGGGAGAGCTAGATGTAGACGCGCACACATAGAGAGGGAAGTACATGAGAGTTTATCCGGTGTACCTATCTCCTTTATTAATGTTTAATAAGTTGGTTACTAATACTTGTTATATGACATTAATAAGAAGAACGTTTGGGTGAGGCTGGTTTCAGATCTTGAAATCAAAGCCCAAATGTCCGATTTCAGAAAAATTGCTAATTTATGGCTGTTTCCCTTGGTGGAGAATCAATTGAAACTATTCAATTCTATTCAATTAATTTCAATTTATTTTGTACAGCCCAAAATCACAAATGACAAATTTGCCTCCATAGGGCTTTACAATCATTTGACATCCTCTGTCGTATGATTGACCTCACATCCAGCAAGTAATTTGAAAATCTCTCCTTGGACTTTGTTATATTTATTTTTTCTAGCTTCAGATATAAGAACTTGTCCGGACTTGTTCTAATAACTGACGTATAAAACATTAGGTAATAACTGAGCCATTAATGAAGCCAAAGCCCGAAGTGGTAACAACATGACGTTCCCTGTTCGGACGTGTTTACTTAAGTTGTACCGGCTCACATCTGATACTGATATGATATGAAGAAATAAACACTGTTTCCACACGTACACACTCATGCACACTCTGTGGGTAGTATTCAAACTCCCTTTCATGTGTGCAGTGGTGAGTATGTGTTAATCTGTGTTGGAGGGTAATACTCACCCAGACCATGAGGTTTGACATAATTAACCCTTCAGATGTCAGGTGAAATTATATATAATAATCCATTTAATTTATACAGTGCTTTTTAAGAGGCTCAAAGACACTTTACATGTTACATTATACACCGTAGACACAGCTACGGGGAGCAAAACAGGGTTAAGTGTCTTGCTCAAGGACACATCGACTAGGGCGGGGATTGAACTGCCAACCCCCTGATTGAAAGAATGTTCTTCCACACCATCGGGTCTTATTGACAAGTGTGTCGGATCATAAAATCTTTACTGAGAAGGAACCAAAGCATCCCAAACGATTGATCACTTGTACCCGCCTCATCATTTATTCATTTAGTCCAGCAGCACCACACGAGGTCTTCTTAAATAATGTTAGTATGACAAAAATAACCTGACTTTGTAGGTTGTTATTTAGGGCTGTGACTAATGATAAAAAAAAGAATGAAATCAAGATAATCATTTAGTCTATAACATGTCAGAAAATGGTAAAAACTAATTGTCTCTTGCAAATGTAAAGTAACGCTCAAGGCGATGTCTTTTTAAACGTCTTGTTTTGGGCGACAAATAGTGCAAAGCCCAAGATATTCAGTTTAGTAGGCGAAAAGAAACCAGCAATAATTCACATTAGAGAAGCTATAACCAACGATGCTACTATAAATGTATCAACATTTCTATTTATAAATGAAACATCTATACAGAAAGGTGTATTATCGTGTTATTTTACCAGTAGCTGGCTAAAAGCTAGTTACCTCTGCTACTCTGTGTGTGGCTAATTATAATGATGGTGCTTTGAAAGCAGTATATAGTTCATTCCCACATTGTCAGAGAGTCTCCTTGGGGACTCGCCCACAAACACACACACACACAAAGGAGTCAAAGGTTGGGGTTGGAGGTCAGCGGTGTGTTGGTTGCGTATGAAAGGACAATGGGGGGATCCTTGCTGCTGAAGACAGCGCTCCCTGTCCCTCTTCCCAACTCGAGCTTAGCTCAGCACTTATGACATCGGGTAGCCAGAGACGGAGAGAGGTCGGCAGGCGGGTCTTCAGCCTCGAGCAGGAGCTGCTGACGGGGCTTTGATTGACACAGTCAGTGGGAGAAAGATCACTATTAATTCCTGACTGTTGGATGAAGCATGTCAGGGAATATGTGCACAGTTGCAGACGCCATGTGTCGCAAGTCTGAGTCACAGATCAGGATTACATCACTCTGCCCGGTTGCAGGACGTGATGGATCGACTCTGACATTGTCACATGTAGGCCTCGGAGCGCAATGGAAAGTTCTGACAGCAGTTCTGAAGATGTGTGTGAATGTGCTGGATTTTGCATTAATTTCAAGCATATCCAGAAAATGATGACTCAGAGTTGAAATGCTGACGGATTGTGTAATGCTGCAGCTAAAATATCTATTCTGTTTAAAACCAATGACGTACATGCTCAGTTGTTAATGGTTTTACTTTCCACTGAGTCGGTGAATAATAATTCACATCTAATATTTGTATTGACAGTTGCTGGTATTATCAAGCATTAGCATTTCGTTGATGTGTATGTCCGGCAGCCTTCTGTGATTTTGTACCATCCATTCAATTGTATTGATGCATGTCTGCAACACCAACAGGAAGTCCTATTGAGAACCTCTCACCCATTGGTTGCTTACGTAACTTTTTATTTGCATTATGTTTGTCTGTGTATTCTTCAGCGTGGCATGTGTCGGTGCATGTGCATCCATGTGATGTCCTCTATGAATAATGACGACTACTGTACATACCTGTCAGCGCTCCTGCTGTGGGTTTTTCCATCTTTCATCCAGCAGATCACTTATTCATGATAATATGCTCTGTAGATGCATCTTCCCCCTATGGGGCTCCTATTACTTATGCTGGTACAGAATGTTATGTCAGAAATATAAAATGTACAGGAGGCAATAAATATACATTTCTGGAAACTTGACAGCTATGAATCTTTGATTTTCAGAACCTGCACAACGCATCAACATGCCGTGTATTTTCCTGTATTAGAGTTTTCATCATAGTAGAGCTAAGAGGCTACTGTGTGTGTGTGTGTGTGTGTGTGTGTCAAGCTTAACATGGTCTCTTTTACTGTTCTGCCCATAAACATGCAAAGTACTAATCGTGCTAGATTCTCATTAGTAAATAGATCACTACTCATCATCATTGCTGTGTTTCCTTCTGTCGCAGTAACGTTAATGCACATAGCTCACTACGTATTTTATTTGGTGGGTCTAAATGATAATAATAATAATAATAATAATGCATTTAATTTATATAGCGCTTTTCATACGAGATGCAAGAAGAACAGGCAGCCGGTGTTAGAGCTAGAATATATTCTAGATATATTACTATATTGCAAGGCCGTGATATAATATGCCTCATTTGCTCCACTTCAGGTTTTATTATTGTGAAGCATTTACTAATGGGAATCTTGCACGATTCGCACTTTTTGACATTCTCTTCACTTCGTGGCTTAGTGGTAGTTTAGAAGGCACCAAGGGTCAGATGTATTACTTTTTACGTCGCGAGACGACACATTTTATTTTTGTAATGAAGATGGATAATATTTTGTGGTAATTCTGTCGAGACCTAAAGGAATGCTCCAGCATTAATTAGCAGCTCCATCATAATTAACGATATAAGAAACACACACAAGACAGATAACAAGTTTTGTGTTTGGAACAGGCATCGACACCTACCACCAACTTGGTCATTCCCTCTTGTCCTCACTAAGTGTCCTCTGCATCTCAACCACGGCCTCCTGAATGTGGAGTGAATTTTCCATTCATATTCTTTCAAAAGATACTATTAAAGGAATGTGATAGAGAGGTTGAGCGACTGAAATGTTTATTTCCTGGTTAGTCGACATGGGTCCCGAATGGCCACGCCTAAGACCCATCTGCCGCCGCACGCACGCAACTATCACCAACTAATTAAAAACCAGTTAATCTCACACACCCTGGCGTAAAAGCCAAAGTATGGAGGCTTTTTGCTCCGAGAGGGCGAAGCAACTCACCATGCAGATTGCCAAGGAACTGCGTCATTGATATTTAGAGCTTTTGCCCAATGTTGCACACTTTGCAACTGAGATACAATATTCATCTCTATGTTTTTACGGACTCAACTCTACTTTTTTTACCTGTTCCAGAAAGCGTTGTTTTTGTATGAGACTTGAATGCTTATTGCCTACAACAGGAGGATTTGTTTGAAGAGAAGTATATATTATTAATTTGTGACTAAGGGCAGCTTGTTATATACCAAATGACTCAGAACCCGTGTTTACTTTGAGGATGCTGCTACAGGCCCAATTTAATTTCTTTACTTGTTGGTGTTCTTCTTTCTTTTAATAAAACATTTTGATGCATGAAGATGAGTCGATAATCGCATCACAACCCTCTGATCGTGCCATCGTGAGCTGCCCAGAGATTCCCACCCCGACTGGAGCAACATTTCACAAAGCAAACTATAATAACCACCAAGATTAAATCTTTAGGAGAAAGCTCGCTATTAGATTTCCCTCACAAGGTCTGTTAGTGCGACCCCATCTCCTTTTGATGTTGGTTTCTATTTCTGATCCGCCCAGCTAGAAGACTGAATAGTTCCGTGAGTAACTCTGAGGGTTTCCAAGAAAAAAAGTCAGTGTGTGTTGGGATAAGGGCTTATTCTGCTGGAAAACCCCCCCTCTTTTCAACAGTCAGTGTTGGCAGGTATGGCTTTGCTCAGGCTGAGGAATGTGTTGAACTACTTCACTGGTTTTGGGGCACCCGAGGTCCTGGTTCAAGAGAAGACTTCTGGTCTACACTATTGATTCTGGTCCTGATCTCTCTTGACGGTGAATAAGCACTTTTTGTACGCTACATGTCCTCATGCCCTTGAACATTAATATTCCAGAAGCAAAGGTGGCGATGTACTGAGCACCAAATTCACAGCGCTAATAACTAATTCCTGATCATTGGGTTCTTCTCCACTGTACATGCTGGACACCTCAGGACAGAAGTAAAGTGAGGACGCTCTCCAGATTGTATGCACGCTGTTACAGAGTCAGAGAGTGGGTGTGAGTGCGAGCACCAACATGACAAAGTCCTGACTAGATTCTCTACGCCACTTCTGAAGTGTATGTGTGTGCATACAGTATTTTGTTTATGCATGTGCACATTTGCATGCAGCAGAAACCAGCAGATTCACAACCGCTTGTTCCTGTTCAGTGTGACGTGTTTGCTGTTGGCTTTTCCAGTGGAGTAACACCCACGACACAAACTAGAGCGGCGCTTTTAAAGGTCATCGTTTTACACATGATGGCGTCGTGGCACCGTCCCACTTGGTCCCTTATATCTGTTATCTCTGTTAGTCTTACTAGTCACTAAAAAGGGAGGGAAATTCTCTGACGTTTTGTATATTTGTTTCAAGTTCTATTCATTGATCATATTTTCAAAAATGTATCTCCAATATGATGCTGCCAAAAGCCTTCTCCGGAATTGCAGGGATATCATTCTGGTAGACAAATGCAGTTGTATTTTTTTAAACAAAGTGTAGATGTAGAAAGTGAACTCTTCTGCCTCTTCTCCGCCTTTTTAAAACAAAACTAATAGTCAGAAACCGGACCAAAGACATGACCCACTGTCCTCTGTGTTAGCCATGTTTCCTATCTAAGTTAAACCAATTGAGCCAAGAACCTTTTTTGTCAAAGGAAAAAGAAGAAGATGAGTTACTGCTTCCTCATACTGAAGAAATGATAGTCGTCAGATGCTGTGTGTCGGCTGACTTGAGAAACAAAAATGAGGAAGAGAACAGACTGAGCAGCCAAACACAAGCTCATTTTACGGAAAGTTCATTTTATAGAGTTCTCAGACAGTGTGTTTAAAAACCTTTTGCTCATTTGCATTTCTCATAACAACTGAGGCAACTTCATTGTGTGAAGCGGCATGTTTGCCAATATTCTACTCACAGACATAGTTTGCCAATCAGTAATGGAAACTAGTGTGACTAATCAATGGAGACAGGGAGTTCCTAGGTTATGCGTTCTTATTTTGGAAACTACGTTTGGAATGGAACATCTGTGTTCTCAGTGCACACACACACTGTCATGATTTCAGTTGTTCACCAGCCAAACTCTTGTTTTCATGTCATTCAAGTGATGTTTCAGTATGGGGTCTTTCCACACGCTGCCATTTTCCTACATATCATTTAAATAGATGTAAAACAAAAGCTCTTAAGTGAAAACGCCACGTTTCCCTGTGAGTCTAAATGTTGAGTAGAAATAGAGTGCAAGTGTGTGAAGGAGAAATAATGGATGGGGGGGGGGGG